>NC_042620.1:340134198-340424198 GCF_901001135.1 Rhinatrema bivittatum | reverse complement strand
GAGATTCCTATTTATCCTTATGTAAACGGTGGCTATGATAGTCTTAGTTTTGTAATGCTCCTGGAAAGTGTGCAGCATGCAAGTATGAATGTATGGGATTTAAATGAACGAGTGTGCATTAAAAACGGAGAAGTGATGGCAAGAAAAAGCAGGCGCAGATTGTGATAAAGGGAGATGCTGGGGATGAGATAGGCTAGGTCAACGTGATTTTTAAAGAGGAGGCTGCCGTCTACTCTAGTAGTGTTGACCCTTTAAAAGTGTTTTTCCAAGGAAAATATTGCACAGTGTTTAAAATAGCAGAGTGTTGCTAATATGTGGAGGTGTTATGTGGTACCGTAGAAGGGGATTTTCTTTTTGACATTTTAACTTTCCTATTTCTCCTCCCCCCAACCCTCACTGTAATAACAGTTTTAAAGTGTTAAAATTGAACCCATTGACATGAATGGAAGCTGCATGACTTTGGCAGTGCTCCGGAGAAGAAGATTTACCCTAGGGATGTGCATTTGATTAAAACATTCATTTCGTTGGAACAATGAAATGTTAAGAAAAAAAAAAGCCGAAATTTCTTTCTTGGAGTTTCGTGCTTAGTGCGCACTAAGTCCAGTTTAGTGCGCATTAACCACGAAATTAGTGGAAAACAAAACAAAAACATTAAAAAAAAAACCCCCACAATAAAATCAATGACATGAAATGAAAACAACACACACCAAAAAAAAAAAAAAAAAACCAACACTGCACACCCCTAAAAATTGTACACCAGCTTGGCAGGCAAATAATGAGATGAATAAAAGGACACATTTGTATTTGGGTGAAAAGGGTTTTCCGGGTGGAGTGGTGGAGGGCATTAATAGAAAGTTGAGGGTGCTTCCTCCTCCTGCACATGCAAAATATCTTATTTTGTGCCACGCTGAATATTTTTGTTTGTGCTCAATATCTTCTTTCATGACAGTCGCTATTTGGGAAAATATTTGGGGGCTAAAAGGAATTTTGGTGAATGGAGCACCAGGTATTCTAGTTGGGCACTTTCCCATTCATCTGACATCCAGCCAACAATTCACAAAACCTCTCTTCTAAATTACAGATAATCTTGTCATGCTGGCTCTCTGTAACTCAGTGCTCTATGTTCATGAATATATATTATCAACATTAAATAGGTATAAACTGCATATTATATCTGCATTAAATATAAACAGTGCATAAAGATGACTTATGAAGCTCTTCGAATGCATGAGGACATCCAAGCATGTTCTCAATGCTAACCATCTTATTTCTACCCACAATCATCAAGGAAGCCATGGGGGCTGTTAGCAGCTAAGAATATGCAAACATCTCCAAAAGCTACCATCTACCCAAGCAAAGCAAGACGTTATACTAATGAGACAACCTGGCAGGAAATAGTCCAATAACTGGCATAATAATAATCTAATGTTTTAAACAAAAGAGTTTATGCAGTACTAGCATCAATATTTCATGCTGTTATGTATGATTCCAGCCAATAAAATTATTAGATTATCTATTTTATCTAGAATGTACTTAGTGTTACGAGCACACCCACATGTACGGCTGTAACAGTTCCTATTAAACTAATGATGTTGCCCACACCATAAATTAGGCAAATTGTATTCAGATACTGTTTGAGACGTAATGCGCTGCTTATCAGCTGTCTGCAAAATAAATTAGCATAGCCTAGCACAGACAATGTGCAGCAGAATATTTTAATTGGACAGTAATTCTATTGTGATTGCTACTGTTAAATAACAATGGTATGGTTATTAGATAATATAATGTGATCTTTTATGGAGAACCGCTAAAACATGCAGATAAGATATGGGTGCTCCAGAATGAATACCAGTTTACTGAAGATTAGAGATTCAAGGATTTAATATTATTTTTTTTTTTGCATTCAATTACAAAGCAAATTCTATTATTCTCTGGGTTGTGATAATGAATGCATAACCGAAACTAATTTTTTTATTTGTTGTTGCATGCCAAAGCAAGCTACATAAAATGTACTATCTGACATCTTTCACAGGTGCTCTCCAACATATCAAAAAAGCATTCTGTGAATCTTTTCTCATGATGCTGTGGGTGAAAACATGTAAAAAAAAACAAAAATGCATTATGATTTCTCTTTGCCTCGTTTAAAAGTGCATGGCCATCCCCATGGATAACTGTTTGGCATTGCGACGATTCTAGGCTGAATTCAAAAAAATAAAAGTGAGCTGCAACTATCGGCGAAGACAAATGACGGGATTGCAAGCTACTTCCATCGAAAGTTACAGCAGTTTAAAAATCACAACTTTTTCTGCGGCTCGCTGCCAATCAAAATATCAGCAATGACTTTTTCCCGACAAGTTCACCAGGACGGAATGTACAAAAGCGGGCGGCGATCTTTCCGAGGAAACCGAGAAAGAAAAATCTTTTCCTATGGGGCAAAAGGAGCTGCCAGCGAAGGAAAGAGCCGAATCGAGTGGTACCAGCCAGTCGCATCCTTGCCAATTATCCCCTCTCGGGTAATTTAAGCAGGATGCGCGGACTGGGAGAGGGGGAGAAATCCGGCTATGCAATATAACAAGTAAACTGGAAATGCAAGGGGGGGAGGACAGAAATAAAGCCAGCGATAGTTTCTGACATTGTTGTCATCTTAGGATTTCTTTGCTCCCTCTCTTATTTGCACGGACAGACATTTTTCTAAACTTAACCCGTCTATTGCAAGAACCACTAAGGTGTCCCCCCCGTCCGTTCAAGGTCTGCACATCACCAAACGAACCACCAAGCCCCCAAATTAAAAGGCTCGCTAGCCCCGAATGCCATCCCGGCCGGCGAATTGGAAAGGAAACTCTTGCAAGTTGCACGCAGTCAATATGAGCGGCGTTAGTATTACCGCGGCCACTTCCCGGTCGGAGCGAGCAAAGGTGCGAGGCGAGAGGTGACAGGCGGATGGGGGGGGGGGGGGGGGAGACTGAAGGCAGCTCGCGCCCCCCCCCCCGCTTATGGTAACAAAAGGCTATAAAACGATGACAGGAAGGCGACACGGACAGCACGAAAAGATGCGCGGCTACATCCCCTCTCTCTCTCTCTCTCTCTCTCCACAGCCACCTACCACTGCTGTTCCAGGTCCCAGTCCCTGAAGAAGTCGAATAGATCCATAGCGGGCCGGCGGGCGCGTGGCAGCACGGGCGAGCGCCGCGCGGCGGTCCCGGGGGCGCCGCGGCTTCCGCCCGGAGGAAGCCACGGGCTCTGTGTGTGTGTGCGCGTGGGGCAGGCGCGAGGAGGCGAGCGCGCGAGCTCCGGCTGCTGCCTGCTGGCCGGGGGGGGGGGAGGGAGGAGGGAGGGAGGTGGGAGGAGCCAGGGCGGCCGCAAGCCCCGGCGCGCGCGCGGATCCCCCCCGCGCGCGCGCGCGCGCTGGCAGCTCCGGGGATCGGGCGGCAGCGCCTTCCTCCTCCTCCTCCTCCTCCTGGCCTGGCACCCGGGGGGGGGGGGGGGCGAGGCGATGATCTGGGCCCCCCCCCCCGGCGGCCTCCCAGGGGACCGCGCCCCGTCAGGCGTGCAAGTGGCGAGATAGGCGGCCGGGGCATGCACGCCTCGCTATCCGACTCGCCGTCCTGGTGTAACGTTACCGCACTCGCTAAAAATAACTCCCTCACTCTCTCTTATTTATTTTTTATTTTTTTTTTTCCAACAGGCGGTGTTAAAATCAATTCTGCGTTCAGCGGCACCAAAAAAAAAAAAAATCCGTAGGGGCGGTGTGCACGGCTATTCGGTGCACAAGTCGGGCACACTCCCGTGTGTCTTGCACTGAATTTCCTAAGGCATTTATTATTATTATTATTATTATTATTTTGTGCCTTTAAGATGTTCGCGAGCCCGCAGATCGGACTCTCAGCTCATTTGTCTGAGCGCCGGAGCGCATCTTCCTGCTTAACGTTTTCTCTCGCTTTCTTCTTTTTCAGTAGTAAACGGGCTGCCAATTCATGCATTCATTTGAAGCATGTTTGCAGTTTATATATATAAATGTATATATAATGTCCCAGCCTAGTCTTGATTCTGTGCATGAATTCAAATGAAAAGAATGTAAGGAGGGAGTACAATGTACAGTAATTGCATTTTTTTAAAAAGTGCTTTTAATATAGCAATAATTGTAAGTATAATAGGCACAAATTTTTATTAAAAAAAAAAATAAGTAAACAGCTTTCTTCTAGGGATGCGCTTTCATTTGAAATGAGATTTCCTGCTGCATTTTGAAAACGGAACCAAAAAAAAACATTTTTTGTTAGTCCTTATAGTTTCATTAAAAAAAAAAAAAAAATTATGCCAGCCCCAGACTCTTGTCTCCCCCCATCACTAAAATAGTGATTCTAAAAATAAAACAAAACCCCTCAGGGCATTTTCCCCCAGCCCCCCATCCTAACCAACCCCGCCACCAGCGCCTTCCCAGGGCAGGGGGTTGCCGGCGGGTCCTGAGGCCTGAGGTTCACTGTATCTGCTGCACCTCCCTGCAATAGACAGCGCCGGCCCCAGCGGAGCAGACACGTCCGGGGATGGGCCGCTGACCTGTGCAGACCCTAAGCCGGGGGAGTATAGAGGGGTGGGGGGGACAGGACCCGGTGGGGCCTATGCTATAGATTTTACATTCACAGGAGGGCCCGGAGGACAGCGGCTACTGCCTTTAAAAAGAGACATGAAACAAAAGGAAAGCCTCTAGCACTAAAATGAAATGCCTCTCCTCCTCCACTCTCCTTCTCACCCTCCTAGAATCGGAACAGCCCTCCATCATTGGGCGTGCTGGCCTCAACACAAAATTACAGCCCCCCCCCCCCCCCCCCCCAAGCAAAAACACAGTGGCTGGTGGGTGTGACTGGAGCAGCCTGCATTTAAATATCCAGAGAGGAGCAGGTAATAGGGACATAGGAAGGAATCATGGGATCAAAACCAGAGCTGGAGAAGCATTCAAAGTCCCATCAGTCATTCTTCTCCCAAACCCAAGCTCATCCACACCAGTCTCCTCCTCCCCCCTCCTGCAGCCCATCCACACCATAGTCCCCCCCCCCCTCATCCCTGCCTGTCCCCACCACTCTCCCTCAAGACCCTCCCCCCCCCCTCCCTTCTCTCCCCGTCTTATCCCCTTCCCCCTCCCCTCTTTACTCCCTCTTCACTTCTTAAATTCTCCTTCTCCTGCATGGGCCTGCTTTGATTTATATTTGGGATCAGAGGGTTTAACCCTCTGCGTTCTCCACCCCCTATTCCCTCTTAACTCGCTCTGCTTTCCATTTCCCCTTCCTTCTCTGTTCTCCTTCCAGTTCCTCTTCCCATCCCTCCACTCTCAGCAGGGTCCTCCTCTACCCCTCCTTAACAAGATCTCTCCCTCCTCCTCAGGCTTAGTTCACTGCTCCCCACCCCCTCACCCTTCCTCAGCTCCTGAAGGCTTCCCTCCATTGACAGGCTCAGTTTCCTCCTGATTTGCGTTTTCCCCTCCTCCACTTTCTCGCCCTGCCCTCCCTGAACCAAGATACAACTCTTTTTTTTAATAGAACTGCTCCTGCCTCCCCATCCCTCACAGCACGTCTCCTGGCACTCGCAGATTCCAGGCCTAAGCCGGTCCTGTGACCGCAGAGTCCACATAAGACACCCCAGAACCTGCAGATCCTCAGCGGTCAGCATCTCCCCAATTCTCGGGCCATGGTTCGATGTGGTGTCTCCCACTCCTGGCTTGGAAAGCTGAGGGATAGAGCAGGGGAATTTATTTATTTTATTTATTTAGAATTTTTATATACCGACATTCTTGAAAAAAATATCAAATCATATCGGAATTATTATTACTTATGTACATTTTTGTCAAGTCTTGACCTCCGTCCCTTTCAATATTGGAGCTGCTTATAAAATCATGAAAGGACTTGTAGAACCCAATTTAAAGTTTCGTCTTTGATCCACAAATCGCTATTTAATGACAATGTTGAATGGTTCAGCGCAGCACTTCATTTTCATACACCACAACGGAATTTGCATTCTGCTAACGTAGATTTATTTTCAATACCATCTCCCAGACTAGCACATTTAAATAGTGTGAGAGAGCCCTGTCTTGAGCAGGCGCTAAATTATGGAACTCCTTACCATCTGATTTAAGGCTTGAGTGCAATTTTCAGACATTTAAGAAGAAACTAAAAACTTGGTTATTTCAGCAGTTGAGCACACATGAAATCTCGAATTTTTCCCTCGGCCATATTTTTGTCTCAGTCTAATTTAATGTTTTCTTTCTTTTTTTTTAATTACCTTTTAATTTGATTAGTTTTATTGTTCTCTTTTATTGATGTGTGTTTTATGTATTATGTAATTATGTTTTATATTTTTAATTGATATATTTTAACCAACTTTTGCTATTTTTGTTCTTAAATTATGTGAACCAGTATGATGTCCCACGAATATTGGCATATAGAAATAAATAAATAAAAAATGAATGGGTAGATATGAATCGGTTATTAACTCTTTCAAGTAATTCAAGAACTAGGGGGCACTCCATTTAGTTAGCAAGTAGCACCTTTAAAACAAATCAGAGAATATTCTTTTCCACTCAACGCACCATTAAGCTCTGGAATTCATTGCCAGAGGTTGTGATTAAGACAGTCAGTGTAGCTAGGTTTAAAAAAGGTTTGGATAAGTTCCTGGAGAAGTCCATAAACTGCTATTAATCATGTTGACTTAGGGAATAGCCATTAATTAATACCGGCATTAATAGCGTGGGATATATTTCATGTTTGGGATCTTACCAGGTACGCGTGACTTGGATTGGCAACTGTTGGAAATTGGGTACTGGGCTTGGTGGATCCTTGGTCTGACCCAGTAAGGGAACTTCTTATATTCTTATGCCAAGGAAGAACAATTTTTAAGGGAGATTTTCAAGTCATGGCATTGCATGCATACCATCACAGCTTCTTTCCCCTTCCTTCCAGTAAAATACAGAATTTGCCACAGTAACTGAAGGGCTAGAAAAAAGGGTAAATACCACCTGTCCCACACCCTGAACCCATCCCAGCCAGTGCAGAAATCTTCAGCATATTTCAAATAATCTTCCAACTTTGTATCTGTAGTTTGAATTTCTCCTCTGTCTGCTTGCTCTTGGCTACTCTCTGCTTCCTCATTTCTTTTCTGGTCTTCTTCTCACTTGTTTCCGTTATTTTATTCTATGTGCATATCTTTTTTTTTCTACCTGCCAGTGTCTCTCCACAGCTCTTTACCTTCTCTCCCCTCCTCCTAGTCTCAGCCCCTCGTTCCACGTCCATCCCTCTCCTCAGCCATCATGCCTCTTCTCTCTATCGTAAATCTCTTTTTTTTTCCTCACACCTCAGATCCCCTGCTCTCTGTCCTACACGGCCTCTTTCCCATTCTTCTTCACCTCTCACCCTATTTTCCCTTCGCCTAACCTCTCATCCCCACTCTTCTTATCATAACCCAAACCCATGTCCTCTCTCCCAGCTTGGATTCCCTACTCTCGTCAGCCTGCAGCCCCTCTTTCTAGTCATCTCAGTGCCTCTCCCAGCCTCTCAGCCTGTCTACTCTTCTGCCTCTCCAGTGCTGCCAGATGGGGCAGTTTTCTACTTTTTTTTGAGCGGGTGTGGGAAGTTTTTCCCTTGTTTTGGCAGCGGGATTTTGGCCTATTTTTTTGGGGGGGTTCTTTCCGGAAGGGTGTGGCGGTAGCTGGAAGGCATATTTCTAGTGGTGCTTTGTTGTCTCTTTCTGGCAAACTGGTACCAAGTTGAAGCTTGAGGGTGAACTGGAGGGAGCTGTGCCTGAGGGAAGGGGAAGTGAGTATCAGACAGCTCAAGTTTGCTTTCCTCATTTTAGAGAGTCACAGGGATGAATATTACAAGTGGACACTTCTCTATCTGTCTTACTTCTCCCATCAAAAGAAAATAAAGACTAAATATAGTCTATGGCTTATTCTAGTAAGGCGTACAGATCGCCGTTGACAAAAGATCACCAATATCAGGGAGAGATGGCTTTTTCTGTGCAGCGGCAGGTGGCTGGCTGTCTCTCGCAGTTCAGGCAGTAATGGGCTGTCTGTGAAACCCCCTGACAGGCTTCCAGGTGTCTCTGGGTGAGAACCGCCTCCATCTGCAGCGCCGTGTCACAGGGCGAAATAGCGCTACAGCAAGTCTCACTCACAGGTGCAGCGCTGCTTCCAGTGCTAAAGGGAACAGAGCCTGTCGGTGCTAACGGTTATAACCCCCCCTTGTAAACGAGCCCCGGGCTATTCTATCCCAAGAGCAATCAACAGCGCCAGTGTAGTGCGATAGCAATCAATGCAACTGCACTGGGTTCCTCCATTCCTGGGATCCCGAGGGGGGGGGGGGGGGCCGGCCACCGCGAACCCGAAGTAAGACGCGGCTCCTCCGCAGGCAACTTGCATCGCTGTTTCGCTGCTGCTGATGCCCTGCCAGGGGACCTTTGCTCTGCCACTTCCTTTCCAACCTGCGGGGGGGGGGGGCTTGAGAAAAAAAAAGAAAGCTGCTTGTTTTACCACCCCCTGAGCAGGAACAGAATGGCAGTATTTAATGCCCGGGGGGGGGGTCGGGTCCCCAGCCTGGTCCTGCCTCTTATATAGCTTGGACGGCGCAGCTCTGGCCCATTGGTCGGACATTCCGTAGCCGGCCAAGGGGCTACGGGGGAGTGAGGCAGGAGCTGGGGGCACCGCTGCCCCTGCCGCACGGAGCTCTCAGCCTCTGATTCACAGGGAGACAATATTGGGGGCTAATTCACGCACCCCCATTGAGCTGGCACCGATGTTTCCAGGTGCATAATATACCTCCATAGAAAAGAAAGATATTACCTCTTAAACTGGAATGACATGACCTATTTATTTATTTATTTTTAAACCATCTTTTATTGGCCAGTAAGATTTGCAGTACATATTGCAAACACTGTGGGAGTGATCGGTGAAGATGAGTATGTCCCGTGGTCATGGTCAGTAGGGATGTGAATCGTTTTTTGACGATTTAAAATATCATCCGATATATTTTAAATCATCAAAAACCGTTAGGGCCACGATACAATACCAATTCCCCCGATTTATTGTCAAAAAATCGTAAATCGGGGGAAGGGGGAGGGCAGGAAAACCGGCACACTAAAACCCCCTAAAACCCACCCCCGACCCTTTAAATTAAATCCCCCACCCTCCCGAAACCCCCCCCCAAATGCCTTAAATTACCCTGGGGTAGAGCGGCGGTCCGAAACGGCCTCCTGCTATTGAATCGCATTGTCTTCAGCCGGCGCCATTTTGCAAAATGGCCACCACAAAATGGCGGCGGCCATAGACCAACACGATTCGACTGGAGGAGGTCGTTCCAGACCCCCGCTGGACTTTTGGCAAGTCTTGTGGGGGTCAGGAGGCCCCCCCCAAGCTGGCCAAAAGTTCCTGGGGGTCCAGCGAGGGTCTGGGAGCGATTTCCTGCCGCGAATCGTTTTCCGTACGGAAAATGGCGCCGGCCATACCTTTTGGCCAGCTTGGGGGGGCCTCCTGACCCCCACAAGACTTGCCAAAAGTCCAGCGGGGGTCTGGAACGACCTCCTCCAGTCGAATCGTGTTGGTCTATGGCCGCCGCCATTTTGCGGCGGCCATTTTGCAAAATGGCGCCGGCTGAAGACAACGCGATTCAATAGCAGGAGGCCCTTTCGGACCGCCACCGTTCCGGACCGCCGCTCTACCCCAGGGTAATTTAAGGCATTTGGGGGGGGGTTCGGGAGGGTGGGGGATTTAATTTAAAGGGTCGGGGGTGGGTTTTAGTGTGCCGGCTCACGATCTTAACGATTTTCACGATACTTTACCCACCCAAACGGCAACAATACGATTCCCTCCCCCTCCCAGACGAAATCGATCGTTAAGACGATCGAGGACACGATTCACATCTCTAATGGTCAGCACATAGAAGGGGTTAATATGCATCCGATGTTTTAATCAGTACATAACTTTCATGCTCCGCTATCACTTCCTTAATGGATTTCCTCCCCCCAGCTCCTCCTGTGTGCATTCAGGCCCTGCGCCCAGGCCACGGCACGGAGCTCCGTGATTTAACGGCAGCACCAAAGGCAGAAATCCCCACACACACAGGCGCCAAAAGGTGATGTCTGTAGAGATGCAAACTCCCAGAGTTCTGAAATCTAAAAACAATCCCATCACCTTTCCCCAGCAAAGCGACAATAGCCACAGAAATACGGGAACGAGGAGACACCAGGAGCAACTCTGTTACTAAATCGTTTCTTTTCTTTTCTTTTTTTTTTTTTAAATGGGTTATAAATAAGCCTTTTCTACATCTAGGACCATTCTTTAGCGACTCTGAAGTTACAGAGCTGGGTAATTATGGGAAGAAAAGCGGTGGGTTGGAAAAAAAATAATTTTACAATTAACCATAAAGAATTGCCCCATAAAAAAATAAACATAAAATATGTATGGCGTCGGTTTATTAAAATTATTTATATACAAGTGATCAGACTATAAAGTCTCTACAATGTAGCACTTGCAGTAGAAGAGAAAGTACGTCCACAGTATATCACATTACGTTCAAATTATTTCTCCAGTTCTTTTTGCTGGAGCAGAGGTTCTCAGACTGGGAGGCCGATGCGATATAGTGGGCCGGATTTTAAAAGCCCTGCGCGCGTAAATCCTCCTGGATTTACGCGCGCAGGGCACTCGCGCGCCAGCGCGCCTATTTTGCATAGGCGCGCTGGTGCGCGCAAAGCCCCGGGACGCGCGTAAGTCCCGGGGCTTTGTAAAAGGGGCGGGAGGGGGTGTGTCCGGGGGCATGTCCGGGGGTCAGGGGGCGGTCCGGGAGGGCAGTCCCGAAACCCCCAGCACTGCGGCCTGTGCCGGGGGATGCGAGGCGGTGCGCGCAAGTTACGCCTGCTTCAAGCAGGCGTAACTTGCCCAACAAAGGTAGGGGGGGGGATTTAGCTAGGGCCGGGGGGTGGGTTAGGTAGGGGAAGGGTAGGGGAAGCTGCAGGGGGGTGGAAGGAAAGTTCCCTCCGAGGCCGCTCCGATTTCGGAGCGGCCTCGGAGGGAACGGAGGCAGGCTGTACTTTTTAAAGATCTACCTCTTAGCACGGAAAGCGGGTGCTGAAAAGCCAGCGCCCGCTTTCCTAACGCACGCATGGCGCCCGCAAGAGGGGCACCATGCAATACTCAAATTAGGGGGGGTCGCTGAGACTCACATTTATCTTTTTGCATGCGGAATGAATGAGTAATAGTCTCATTCTCATGCATTTGCCTGTGATGAGCGCTATTGCATTCACTCCGCATCCGACGCGCGTTAAATAGGCGCTAATCCCCCTATTGCAGGGGTGGGCAATTGCGGTCCTCGAGGGCTGCAAACCGGTCGGGTTTTCAGGATATCCCTAATGAATATGCATGAGAGAGACCTGCATACACACTGCCTCAGTTGTATGCAAATCTATTTCATGCATATGCATTAGGGATATCCTGAAAACCCGACTGGTTTGCAGCCCTCGAGGACCGGAATTGCCCACCCCTGCCCTATTGCATTAGGGGGTGGATTAGCGCCTATTTAACCCGCGTCAGAGTGCTGAGAGCGCACTGTACTGCATCGGCCCCTGGGAGTGCCCCCCCCCCTTGTGGAACGGAAGGAAGTTAAGTTGTGCTCTTGTGGGGGCCTCACTCCTGGGCCAGTACGGTGCTGTTTCTGAGGCCCTGGTGCAACCATAACTGCTGCCGTGGTCTTGGCCTCCTACCAAGAAAATGTCGCCGACCAGTTTGCTGCTCTGACACCGAACCTTGTCGAGAAAGTGCAGCTCTCATTCCTTACGCTGACCCAACATTAAACACCTCTTGCACCATTCCCCCAAAGCATTTACCCCCCTCCTTATCCTCCCCCAGCATTCATTCACTCTTGCACCACCACTACCCAGCACATGAACCAGTATTCACCCCTCCTCACCTTTACCCTCTTTCAGCATTTCATGTAAAGCTCCCTGACTTATCCCCCTGGGTGTCTCCTTTCTAGCCTCAGCCGAGACCTAGGATCGCAGAGAGGGTGCTCCAGCTCCTCCCAGCCCCTCCAGTGGGTGAGACTGGATGGACACAGCAGAGCAGGAAACAAGGGATCTGTTGGCTTTCCCAGGCCCTCTTCTCCTACCCCATGCACACTTGCCTGGAAGGGAAGACCTGAAGTAGGAAGCAGAGGGCTGGTTTTTTGGTTGCCTTAATATTCAGAGCACTGGCCGAAGGAACTGGGGCACAGCCCAGTGTGTGCCTGCCTAGCGACACCCCTGCCCAGAGCTTTCCGGCGCTTCCCCAGAAACCCGTAATACGGGCAAAATTCCCGGAGTCTCAGCTGAAACCCGAAGAACTCCACCCCAGTGCCTGCAGCATCATGAACAAGAACCTGGGGCCTAACCAGGGCTCTCAAGTTTCCACGCTCCAATCTCCTTTCCATTTAGAATTTGGAGCAGTAGCGAGAACCTTGGCTTCCATACCTCCCTGAATCCCATACCACCCGCGGCCCTCCTAGCCCCTCCTGGTTCTCCCTATGCAGCCCGTGTTCAGTGGCCAAATCCAGAGATGCCCACCCACAACAGCATCGCCCCCCTACAGAACCCCATGCCCATGGCTGCTGGAAGCATGAGGAGGACGCGAAGGCCGCCTAGACCATCACAGTTTTGGGGACCCCCAGCAGCAGAATCAGACAGGGTTGGCATCGATTGGGGCTCGAGCCTTGCTGTAGGAGTTGGAGCTTGTCGGTGCTCTCCTTCGCCTCCACCAGCTTTCTCCCATGGTGGTGGCTTTTAATGGCGCCGCGACCCAGCTCCGCCTGCTGGCTGTGCTCCTAGGACCCTGCCTTTGATAGCAAGAGACAGCAAAAATGTTCCCTGTCACTTTCTCAGCACACTCGGGGGGGTCCTGGGACTGAGGGGAGAGAAAGGCAAAAAAAAAAAAAAAAGTGACTGAGCTGGGAGGGATGGAAGAAGCTGGGAGAGGCACAGAAGGGAGAGGAGAATGCTCCCGGGGCTTGAGGAGGTAGTCACTGCATTCCGGTCAAAAATCAGGTTCAGAACATAGGTATTCAGATTGACCCTGCTCTTCCTATGGTCTCACATATCGAAACCATTCTTCTTGCAATAATCAAGGCTCACGAGAAACAAGTGGTTGAAGGACACTTCGAAAATCTTCTGGTTCCAATGTGCGCACAGTTCAAAATCTTCATTCTTTAAACTGCCAGTGTTATATATTCTCTGCAACTGGTGCAGGCAGCCGCAACATGACTGTTGTCAAATGCTCGTAATCAGGAGCACATTACTTCTATTCTCGCAGCACTAGATTGTTACCAGTAAAGTGGCAGGCTCAGTATCAGGCTGGCTAGTATGGTACACCAAGTAGTTTATGGGGAAGTTGATTGCTGGTTGAACACAATTTTACGGGTCCACAGATCTCTGTGTTCACTATGACCTGCCAACAAAAACTTGCTAGGGATTCCATCTGCTAAACTGGCTCACCTCAAATTAACGAGGGGAAAGGGCCCTTTCTGTAACTGGCCTTGCCCTCTGGAATTCCCTTCCTGAGCAGATTTGAGAAATTGGGTGCTTGAAATTATTTAGGAAAGCACTCAAAACCCACTTATTTTCATTTGCATTGGACCCTGCCATGTTATCTTAGGCTCTGATTTAGTTTATTACCATGTAAGGCACTGCTTTGTGTTTTTACTGGTTTTGTTTCTTTTCTTTGAAATTTCATTCTTGGTTGTTGTGTTTTGATATGCATTTTTATTACGTATGCATTTTCTGTTCTCCCCACCCCCCAAAAAGAAAACCTTTGGCAATGTGTGTGGACTAGACATTCTTTTATATTTAATATTTATTGAATTTTTTCAATTTAAAATGCATTAAACCTATCACAAAGCAATACATAAGTGTAAGAAAAACCCCTTCAAAGAAAATCACTTAAGAACAATAAAAAAAAAAAGGAAATTCAATACTACTCATACATCAATGTATCAATAATAAAGTCAAGAAGAAGAACAATGAAAAACAGGAGCCCTAATAAAAACAAGATGTGCTCTTGTAGTGGCCTCACTCCTGGGCCAATACGGTGTTGTTTCTGAGGCCCTGGTGCAACCATATTGCTCCTGTGGTCTTGGCCTCCTACCAAGAAAACGTTGCTAATTTAATATGAATACTACTTCACATCAAAAGATCATTACTCTGTACCTTATTGCTAACTAGAGAAGATGTTAATAGGCTTCTTGAATCTAAAAGCAAATGAAATTGTTCAGATAACAAAGCCAAACAAACATCACAGCATTTAATAATACATTTACAGGGATATCTAAGTAAAAAAAAAGAACATCCCACAGCAATAGTTGCCTGTGTAAAGGTAGGAATCTCTTCCATCAAGAAAACTTTTTATTTTCAAAATACCTTGCCATTACTTTTTGCTCAAATCTTTTTCATTAATTAAAGGAACAAGCAACGTAGATCATTCAATGATCTCGATCCCAGAACTTTCAAGGAAATTAGTTATCGATGTCCACTACTCAGTTAGTAGGTCTGCGAGATGTAGATCGAGGCAACGATAGTAGAAAGTATATCTTATTCACCAAAGGAATTTGATCAGGATCAAACTACAAAACTTGAAGAAAATATCTCTTCAATGTAAAATAAGGGGTTTCGCCATCACTTTAGAAAAATTTAGGATATGAAGATTTCAATGTCTAAGGCGATTTTCCAACATTTCCAGCCTTCTAGATAGAGCACTCTAATCCCTTATAGTAGAGACATTAAAGTACTGAATATCTTTAATCTCAGATTCCATGGTAGATATCTTGCTATTTATCTCAAAGATCTTCCTCTCATGACTAGAAACCATGGGTTCAAACTTAGATGACAAGGAGTCCATTTTTTGCGGTAGAATCATTCAAGGATTTGCCAAAGCCCACAAGTAACTCCCAAAGATAAATCCGAGCCCCTCTAACAAGTTTGGTTGGTATAACAAAAGGCTCACTAGGATGAAGCTGCCATTCCTGATGAAAAGAAACTGAAGAAGAAGAGCCCAAACCAGAAATCAACTCCCCAGTTACAGCTGCCAAAGGAAACGAGGAAGCCGCCCCAGAGATTTCTCCTGCCGTCGGGTGGAAGATTGCACCTCTGACTGCCTCGGTCCCCTCCACCACAGTCGCTCCAGGTTCAACGTCCTGGAGAGCCACGGGACCCAGATGCGGACTACGTCGTTCAGCTGGCAGACCAGAGGGCTGAGGGGCTTCCCTCAACATCAAGGCGACTCCTTCATCTCGAATTCTAGCTTGTACTGCAGCCCCCGAAATTAGAGCCAGTCAAGACATGGAAGTTGCAATTTGCTGCTGGCCAGAAGCGCACCGGGTCTTGGGAGGAAAGACCCACACTTTTTCCCCTTCGATGAAAAACCAGATCAAAAAGAAACAAGGTAAGGCACCGCAGCAAACATATTCGGTTTCCTAGCACCGTCTTGTTCCTGCAGCTTTGATCTAGAAATACTTGTAAATAAATAAAATAATTAATTAAGAGGAATGCTTCTTTGGGGGGGGGGGGGTGCATAGCTAACCTTTTGCCTAGGGCATCTAATACCCTTGCACCAGCCTGCTTAGCAGAGAACCAACACCAACAGCCCCTGGTAGGAAAAAAAACATGGTGAGTTGGGCACAGAAACCGTAGAGAGCCAAGCAGAGTTTGTGGAGGCTGGCAGATGTGAGGAAGAGAAGAAGCTGCAGCAGAGATAAAGGAGGTGGGAGGGGTGGCAGTCATGATAACCAGGTCATGAACGGAGCAGAAACAGAATTGGTGGGTGGAGGGGAAGTAAGCCAGAAATATGGGGCAGTCCATTTAGTTTTCTTTTCAAACAGTCGGTTGTTTATAATAAAGGTCTGATTGTGGCCTTGCCTGCAGTCACAGCCCCCGGCTTTCATACCTTTTCCTAAACCAAGAGTGTGCTGCTCCCACATCCCTTGCTTCCTGCTCATACGACCCCCGTTCCTTGTGCTCTCATAGCCCCACTCAGAAAATTGCTGTCTCTATGGCCCTTGCTGGAGCCCCTGTGGAGAAAGCACAGCTGCCATAGCCTGAGCTAAAATAATGCTGTTTCAGTGGGTCTGGCCCTGGCCACGTCCAAGGAAGAAAGTCCATTTCTCATGGCTGCTAACCAAGAAACCAAAGATTCTGCTACTCCAGCCCCAGGTGGAGAAATAGTGAAGATGAGGGATGGAAAGATGGGAAAGGAAAAAATGGAACAGAGGAGAAATAGAAAAAAAGTTGGTAGAAGATGGAGCGGTGATAGACTGATGTTGCATATCCCGCCCGCTCTATGCGGATCTCACAATGTAGGAGATCAGCATGGAGGAAGTGGAAGCCCACGGGGCCTGCACAGAGGAGGCAGCAGAATGGGCTTCAGTGTCAGTAGCAGCAATCAGCGCCTCCCCAATAGCCACGCGGCAGCAGTGACAGTGGCAGCAGAGGAATGAGAGAGGCTCCGAGGTTGCTGGCAAAAGAAAGAGAGGGGGTCTGCCTTTAGTGTGTGCATGTGTATGAATGGGAGTCTGCCTGGGGGTGTATGTGTGTGAATGCATGGGGGCCTGCCTGAGGGTGTGTCTGTGTATGAGAATGAATGGGTGTCTTCCTGGGGTTTGTATGTGTGAGAATAGGTGCCAGCCTGTGTGTGGTGTATGTGTGTGTGTGTGTGTGTGTGTGAGAGAATGAACCGGTGCCTGCCTGGGGGTCTGTGTGTGTGAGAATGAATGTGTGCATGCCTGGGGGATGGTGAGGGAGTGGTGTGAAAATGAATGGGAGCCTGCCTGGGAGTCAGTGTGTGTGTGAGAGAATGACTGGGAGCTTGCTTGGGTGTGTGTGTTTGTGTGAGAATGATTGGGAGCTTGCCTGGGTGTGTGTTTGTGTGAGAATGATTGGGAGCTTGCCTTGTTTGTGTGAGAATGATTGGGAGCTTGCCTGGGTGTGTGTGTGTGTGTGTGTGTGTGAGGGAGCCAGTGAAAGTGAGAGTATGAGTGTGTATGAGAAAATCCAGGGGAGTAAGAGTTTGTTTGTGGGGGGCGGTGGGGGGTGGAGGGGGAGAGAGTGTCTTAGAGCCTGAGAGTGTGTCAGTGTCTGTGAGAGCAAGAGGTTATGGTGGGTATAAGAGCATGAATGTGTATGTATGTGACAGTGTATGTGTGAGAGAGAATGGACATGTGACTCTGTGTGAGAGAGGATAACCTCGACAATATCAGGGTGACTGGAAATCAAGAGCTCCCAAGTATGGACAGCAGGGGCTGTTTTGAAATATTTTATTGGTGTTTGGGAAATTGTTAAAAATGTATATGATTTTAATTAATAGAAATTCTATTTATCAGTAGTTCTAACATATTCTTTTATTAGTATGGTTTTACTATTATAACTGATGCTTTATGTTTCTTGATTATATTTGTTTTATGAGGAATGGTTGTTCTGTTTTTCCATTGTTAATACACAGAGTCTGGCTTCTTGGGGTTTCCATTTCAGTTTTTGTCTAATTTGTGCTCCTTTATTTTGTATTCTGTATTTGGTGAGGGTCTGTCTCTGCTCTGTGTGTGTGACCATGATGAGAGATTCTGCTAGCATAGGGATCATTAGCAATCGGGTTTGTTTTGTTTCCTCAGTAGGTGGTGTATTGGTATTCTAGGACCCAGTGTAATATTTACCCTTGCTTTTTCACAGGTAGGGTTATTGTTTGAGTCCTTGCTGTTATGTTACGATGGGATTGCAGTATAGATTTTGAGTGTCTTTTTTGCAGGGTTTTGTGTTAGTTCACAATGTGTCTGAGTGAAAGGTGTTTGTGCTGCTGTTACTGTGAGGCGACACCAGCATTTGAAAATATCTTTTAGTATGATGAGCTGTAAGGGAAACATCCAAGCTCCATTGTTTGGGGGAACGAGGTGCAGGATTTATATTGACATTCTGTCCCTTCCTATAAATTCCAGA
Organism: Rhinatrema bivittatum; assembly: GCF_901001135.1. NCBI lineage: Eukaryota > Metazoa > Chordata > Amphibia > Gymnophiona > Rhinatrematidae > Rhinatrema > Rhinatrema bivittatum. The sequence continues at coordinate 340,406,219 of NC_042620.1, read as the reverse complement.
CTTCACTCTCATAGCCGTATAGAATTAGTGGAATGAGGCTATCAAATAATTTTATAGTGTGAAACTGGCCAGCTTTTTAAAATTACGCAGAAGACCCTTTGGACTTTCTTATTAACACCAAATATTCAAATCTGTGTTCATCCCATCAAGCTCATATATCTCATTAAAGAGGTAAATTGAATAACACAATAACTTTGTTTTATTATTGTTACTCATAAATTATAACAATAACATTAATCTTGGAATATTATATATTTTTAATATAAACGAAAGGTTTTCACAAGATAGGTTGTGCCGTGAAACATTTTATTTCTGTATATATTTAAGGAATCATACATAAATGGTCAAAATACATTTCGTTCATTTAACCTTTAACCTCTGGTTTGCTAGTAGACTGAATTACTGTGTCCCGAAATTATGTTTGTCTAAAAGGTGTGTCACCAACGTGAAAAGTGTGGAAAGCTCTGGCCTAGGGCATCAGCCATTAGGGGGTAGCAAAAAGCAGCCATATAGGGTCGTGAGCAGAGCCCATCCCACGGCCGACAGAAGTAGAGACTTGGTGGGCTACGAGCAGCACTCATTCTGATCGCGAACGACAGAAGCAGAGTCTCAGTGGGCCATGAGCGGCGTCTCTGTATGTGTATGTGTGTGTGTGTGTGTGTGTGTGTGAGAGAGAGGGATTGTGTGTGTATGAGAGAGCAATGGTGTTAGTGAAAGAGAAGGAGGGAGCCTGTGTAAGGGTGTGTGTGTGTGTGTATGTGTGTGTGTGTGAGAGAGAGAGAGGGATTGTGTGTGTATGAGAGAGCAATGGTGTTAGTGAAAGAGAAGGAAGGAGCCTGTGTAAGGGTGTGTGTGTGTGTGTGTATGTGTGTGTGTGTGAGAGAGAGAGAGGGATTGTGTGTGTATGAGAGAGCAATGGTGTTAGTGAAAGAGAAGGAGGGAGCCTGTGTAAGGGTGTGTGTGTGTGTGTGTATGTGTGTGTGTGTGAGAGAGAGAGAGAGGGATTGTGTGTGTATGAGAGAGCAATGGTGTTAGTGAAAGAGAAGGAAGGAGCCTGTGTAAGGGTGTGTGTGTGTGTGTATGTGTGTGTGTGAGAGAGAGAGAGAGAGGGATTGTGTGTGTATGAGAGAGCAATGGTGTTAGTGAAAGAGAAGGAAGGAGCCTGTGTAAGGGTGTGTGTGTGTGAATGATACATGGAACCTAAATGTGTGTAAGAGAGGGGGCCTGGACAGGATGGGAGGTAATGGGGCCTGGACCGGATGGGAGGGGCGGGGGCGCAAGGCAGACATTTTACCTAGGGTGCCTAATACCCTTGCACTGGCCCTGACAGTGTCTAGTCATGATGGGGGGGGGGGGCAGACCGAGGGCCGCAGTGCATGTGATAAAATTCTAGCACTCACCACCTGTACTGAAATGGTTTTCAGAAGAACCTGAGGACAGATGTAGTGCTGCTGGATCCCACAACTGCCCGTGAGACTGCTAAAACTGTAGTCCCAGCCTTTGAAACAGTCCTTTGCAACTGAGGAGTCAGACTGATGGACTAGTGCTAGCCCAGACTTTAATTTGTTTACAAATGACCTACCAATCACTCCATCTTGCAAGTTTATCTCTGCTGATGATAATTGCTGTGCCACTCAGAGGTCATCTTTTCACTCTCTGGACCAGATCCTGCATGAAGATAAGACAAAAATACCTGAAATTGCCTTGACAAGATGTTACCGTTTGCATCATGAGTTTTTTTTCTTGATTTTTTGAGAATGTGAGTCTGATATAAAGCTAACGTCCTACATTTAAAGATGAGTAAAACACAAATGTCTTGGGTATATTATTGTGCAGCAGTTTTGTACTGCACCAAAACTGGGTGCTTAACTATTTGTGCTCTTGTTTTATTTCTTTGTTTTTCTTTAGGAAGCCATGTGTAGGGCACAAGGTAAGGTCCCTGATAGGGCACAGCGGGCATCAGTCAGGGGATTTGAAGTTCCTAACATGGCCAAGCCTCAACAGAGAGGCACCAGACTTGGCCCAAAAGCATTTTGAGGTTTCTGGAAGTTCCACGCATTTGCCAGATTTTCTTCGTTTGTTTGGGTTTTTTTTTAAGTGGAAATGGATAACTTTTGATTGACCCTTTACTTCCCTTGAACACTATATAGTACTAGGTAACGGCATTATACACCTGCACAAAGGCATTTTGGCATAGCCATATGCTGAAGTACCGCTTTTAGATACGGCATGAATTCAGTCCTTGATTTAAGATGCATTACTTTTCTGTAATAGCCACGGTACTGACGGCAGTTCTTACCCACTCCATTCATTATAAGGGTTTGCTGCACGACCTCACCTTCTTACCTTTCCATCACCCTCAGACATCAAGGACACTGGCATTTGGACTCTTAACGTGGGGGCTAGAGGCACCAAAGGGGTTTTCCCCATTTAGTGCCTGTGTGAAAAAAGTACTTAGCACATCCAAGCCCATAAAGAAGCATTAGCGAGCGTGTGCTTTCAGGCGACTGATGAAATTTAAGATCTTTTCTTCTCTCATTTTTATTGGCTCCATCAGTGTTTGATAATATATATATATATATATGGGATATAAGGTTGTTGGATCCATAATTTCCATTTCCACTTAAAAAAACCAAACCAAAAACAAACGAAGAAAATCCGGCAAATGCGCGGAACTTCCAGAAACCTCAAAATGCTTTTGGGTCAAGTCTGGTGCCTGTATACCTTTTCTTCTGGTAGTTTGCAAGCAAGCTGACCGCAGGAAATAAAGAAGTCAGACTGCAGCCCAAGATACGAGGAACAAAACAAAATCCCTGTCCGAGTAGGTTGTTAGTCTGTCTGTCCTTTATCTTTTGTTAAAGCAGCGATACCTCCCTGAGTCTTTAAAACGGGGCTTTCTCAGCCCAGTTCTTGGGACACACTTAGCCAGTCAGGTTTTCAGGATATCCACAATGAATACACCTGAGGTAGATTTGAATGCACCGATTCCAATGTATGCAAATCTACCTCATGCATATTCAATATAAAAGCAATATGAACCCCTTGTGGCTGTGGTGAGGTTGACGCAACCTATGGGAAAACCCCTGTAGGCCTTAACCGACAATTGGCAGAGGTTGGCTGGCAAGAAACTAGTTTAGGGCTTCACCTCAAATAGGCCGATTACTCTCAACTGCCGCCTATCTCTAACCCTTGCCCGGCCCCTTTCCCCACTCCAGGGCCAGGCAAGGTAGGTGGCAGATAAGAGCAATCAGTGTCCAGGAAAGGGGGTCAAATCCAGCTGGTTGGGAGGAGGAGACAAAGGAACTGATACAGAAAGGCTGGCAAGTGGGCAAGGTAACTGGATATGATGAGGTAGGATAGGCAGGAGAGAAGAGTTAAGGCTGGGCAGGCTGGAGACATGAGACAAGGTTGGACGAGCCTGGGCAGGCTGTAGAGCTGAGGGAAGGCTAGAAGAGGCAGGGCAGACTGGAGAGATGAGGCAAGACTGGAAGAGGCAGGGCAGACTAGAGAGATGAGGCAAGACTGGAAGAGGCAGGGCAGACTAGAGAGATGAGGGAAGACTGGAAGAGGCAGGGCAGACTAGAGAGATGAGGCAAGACTGGAAGAGGCAGGGCAGACTAGAGAGATGAGGCAAGACTGGAAGAGGCAGGGCAGACTAGAGAGATGAGGGAAGACTGGAAGAGGCAGGGCAGACTAGAGAGATGAGGCAAGACTGGAAGAGGCAGGGCAGACTAGAGAGATGAGGCAAGGTTGGACATAGGAAGAAGGTCATTGCCAGTCCGCAATACCAATGGTAGGAGGACCTGGTGCTGAGGCGAGGTAGGAGTGTCTGAAGGGCCCTTTTATAGGCTTGAAGCTGGTGATGTCATCCATGGGTGCTGTAGCCTTTTCCCCACTGTGGCCCCTTTAAATACTGAGGCCGGCCAATTGCACGCCTATGCAGGAGGCTATAGGTAGTGGTTCAGATGGCGTCCCGCCACGTGAGGAGACACCGGTGGTTTCTGCTACAGAGGAGGGACCCAAGTGCTGGCGGCATTGGGGTGAGTGTGGTGGCTTGCGGGGGACATCCTGCAAGCCACCAAATGTAATCAATGTGGATATCCTAAAACCTGACTGCCTGGGTGGGTTCCAAAGACCGGGCTCAGAACCCTTCTTTAAAATATCAACTTTCCACTTCTGGACCAATTGCTTTCTATCCGAGTGTTATCCCTACATCCATTTTCTTTTCTTTCCTAGTAAATTTAGTTGCTTACATTTTGATCCTTTTGAGGGATAAAATAACCCTACCAGCTATCAAAGTAAGATCTTCAAGATCTCTTTCTAATAAAGCAAACTGGACTGCATGTCTCCTACTGTGATGCTGAAATGATTTGGCTTTTTAACTATAAGGACTGTGTATGTGGTAGGAAGAAGAGGTGTGCACAGTAGAGTATATGCTATAGATATGGCTTTTGTTTTTTTTTTTGGAAGAGTAGCTAATGATTATAGTAGTAGAGTGAGAATCATGAAAACTAGGGTTCAAATCCCACTGATGCTACTTGTGACCTTGGGCAAGTGACTTCACCCTCCATTGTCTCAAAGTACAAACTTTAAGGCAAATTTTAAAAGCCCTACACATGCCAAAGCCTGGAGATACGCACAGAAGTAGGGTTGGCGCACACCTTGCAGATTTTAAAAAAAAAGAGCGAGTACATCCCGGCAGGTGCACAAACATTGTTTGCAAAAAATGGGGTGGGTCATGGGCATTCCTAGAGTTCTGAATGAAATCTGTGCATAACTATTTAAGTGTCCGGGGTCCCCTATTGTGTAACTTTACTTCTGCTGTGGATGGAGTGTAAGTCCGAAAAAAAAATAAAACTAAAGAGAAGAGTGGGGTTTTAATGGTTGGCACTAACAGGGTAAAAAATAGGCGTTAACTAGGGGCGTTAGGAAGTTCTATCCTTTACCTGGGCGAACTGGAAATGAACTGGGGAAACGTATTTGCGTCAGCGTGTGCGCCTACTAAAATCCCCCCACTTAGTGGTAGAGGAGGCATTTGCCTGCACAGGTGTGCGCCCGTATAAAATTATGCGCACAGGTACGTGTGTGTACAGCCTATTTTATACCATGCACACATAAACGTGCGTAAGTTATAATATGGCTGCTGCCTTTGGTGCGAGCTGGCATACGCGCATACATGTGCACTCGCACGGCCGTTTCAAAGTTACCGTCCCTGGGTTTTCATTACTAAGCTCTTTTCCCATAGACGTAGAATGGGAAAAATGCTTTAGTAAATGAGGTCCTTCTGGGGACAAGGAAAATATCTATTATAACTGAATACAAGTTGCTTTTGAAGTACCAATGAAAAGGCATAAGCTAAATCTAAAATTAACCAAAAAAAATAAGATTTTAAAGTAGTCATGCTACTTAGTGTTATAATTAATCAGTGTGTGTGAGACATGCTTGCTAATGTGGTTGAGCAGTATGCCAGATTGTATGCGTGTTTTGATCTTCCTACTGTCCTGGGACTATATGGTTACATATAGGTTTGCTGACTGAGTAGCTGAGATGTGTATATTTTGCTGCAAATGTAGCCTTTTTTTTTTTTTTAAAGTGTTTTATCAAATCTTCTTGAAAAAACCAACTGATTCTTCACAATATATCGTAGCATACACATAAAGAGGTTGAATTCGAATAAGTTTGAAACTTATGAGCAGTACTGCCAATTGTCAAGGCTTCATCCCTAGCTACTGCATTTGTGTATCTTTCATAAACATTCATTATTCAATTATCTTAAAAAGTACAAAAAAATCTTATTTTTCTGAATTAAACAATATTCAGATAAACCAGAAAATTCTACATACGGTTAAGACCCCTAAAATGCTACAGATGTCTTCGTATGCCTATAGACAAGTCATAAGGGGCTTCATTGCTCTGCCAGGAGTCCCCCCACAGCCTGTGTACAATCTCAAAAGAAATTGTTAGAATTTTAGCATTTTGCACTATGCATATTAGAAGACTGGTCACCAGCTCTGATGCATTTCAGACTTTGTAATTAGCATGCACTTAATAAGGTGGAATGTTCCCTGGAAAGGATCTGAGGATGTATGCTAGAACTTAAGAGTGTAGCATGGAAGTGTTTAACAGTCAGCTTGCTAGCGGTAAAAAGTGCCAGTCATTGGTTATTTGTGTTGTGCCATTGTACTGGCCAGTGCTGGCTATAATAAATTGAATAATCCAGTATTTGTTGGACCAAAAGAAAGCGTTTTTAAGTTCCATAATACTTTTGCAAACCCACAAGTCTTGCAAGTCTCTCGTATACAGCTAAAGGCAATCCATTGGAATTTACCTGGGCACCTGGATGAAGACAATTAGTGGATAATTTGGACATCTGCAACATGAAGTGTGGTTTCAAGGAGCCTAAGAATAATGATTCCAATGTTCATTATTCTCAATGATTCTGTAATCACTGCTCCAAGCACTTCTAGCAGAGTGGGTACCCAAATGATTAGCACAGCGATTTGGAATCCCTGTCAAAAGGACCAATTGGATTTCTCTTACAATGTTTGCATTTTCCTTGATTTTAAAACTATGGCTATATTCCTTTCTTTAGTGCTTAACTCATATCATGTACTGTATCTCGTTGGATCAAGAACTGCATGGGTCCTGATCCATGGACTGCGTTAATACCCACAAGTTTGAGGGATGAGCGAGAAAGAATCTGAAGGTACTGAATTTTAAGGAAGTTTATCATTTTTTAAACTTTATTTTTTATTTGAATTTAAACAATAATCCAAATACACATCTGAAAGAAAAATAAGGATACACAAACTTAGTAAATACAAAGAACAAAAGAAATATATAGAACAATACAAAACTAGGAAGCTTATAATTAATTGTTTAATGCTTATAATTGCTTGTGTCTGTTTTGTGATTTTATTGTGAGCGTTATTGATATAACCCGCACTGAACAACTTTTGCTGGAGGTCAGCGGAATAGAAATGGCGTTAAATAAATAATTAAACCACCTAAAAATAGGCTGCGTGCCCATGAGCTAACTGAACCTTTTGTCACAATGTCATAAAATCGCAAAAACAATGGGTTAATTTGCAGGAGCTTTGGATCGACCAAGCTCACGCCTTCAGGAGAAACAGAAATAATCTTACACGCACTCTTTTATGAAATGTGAGAAGCACTTTACCGTGCTCTAATTTCATCACCATGGTGTCTCCCATTTCTTGAGATTACTTGATTATTTTTATTGTTTCATTCTCAACATGGTGATTTTGGGGTAGCATTCCTGCATGATGGAAATGCATTTCTTTGGATCGCACGACGTCAAAGTGTCAGCATGTGATTCCTTAAGAATAGAACCAAATGATAAGTACTAGGAAATGAGCTATATTTGCCTTTTATTGTTAAAACTGCATTGTGATGAAAATGGCTCCCAGGACTGCTTTTTTTTGACTGGACTAAGTGGAAAAGAACAGTACACAGCATGCATAAACTCCGCTGGCTTAGCATAGAAGAGAAATAAATACATAATATGCAATGGCTAATAAAATACATGGAGAAAAGTTGGACATGGTCCAAAACAATTAAGTGGAGCAGAATAAGCTTTGAGAGATCTAATAATGCAATACGAATGTTGAAAGAATTACAGCAATTAGTCCATCCGTCATTAGGGGAAACACAGAGCAATGACCTGACACAGGCAAGGAAGACCTCAGGCAGGTAACCGGCAGGGAGTCAGGGTATTGCAACACTCAAAGACCAAGGAGCACATTCTGTGGTGTGCGCCGTCAGGTCCAGTGGCTTTATCTGCTCTTATTTGTACAGGCACTTCCTTCTCTGTAACTGGGCTGGCAATCATGTCACAATCATCTGCACCCACTCCTGGAACATGTCAGGGTTTCACCCAAAGATTCAGAATGTGCACACATTTCCAAATCTCCCGGGGGGGGGGAACAATAGGAAGCTCTGCGCAGTAGAAATATGCTCTTGTTTGAAACAAACTTTTCCCAATTTCATTTCATTTTCAAAATGAAATGAAACAAAAACAAAATTGCATTTGTTTTTGTTTTGATAAATTTTCAAATGGCTGCTGCTGTTCACTGCCAACAAAGCCCCCCCCCCCCACCGAGCCTCCATCTTGGACGTCCCTGAAACCATCCCCCCTTCTGTAAAACTTATCCCATCCATGAGTCTAAGGGGTAGAAACAATCTCTATTTCAAAATGGTGCCAGGGAGGGGCGGAAAACGTCGGTTCTGCTTTCCGTTCCAAACCTTCCCTTGTTGGCAGTGTGCAGGGCACAGGAAGGGAAAGGCTGGAAAAAGGAACAGAACAAGTGCGTTTTGCTCTGCTCCGTCTGTTCCAGCCTTCCTCCCTTTCCTGGTCCCTATAATCCCAGCGTTAACAAGCAACACATGGGGAGGGACTGGAAAAGGGAGTGGAGTAATTGTTTTCTGGTCTGCTATGTCCACTCCAGCCTCACCCCCCTTCCCTTTTGTTCCTGTTCCTGCAAGCATCACGGAGAGGTAAAGAAGAGGGGAGGCTGGAGCAGACCAGGCCGCAGCCTGCCTCTCGCTTTGTCTCTAAGACTCTGGACCCAGGCGAGAGCAGAGTTGGAAAAGAGGAAGGACACAACCCAAAAGCACAAGTCAGAGATCTGTAAGTGATTTATTGAGGGGGGGGGGGGGGGAGTGCTGGGATCATAGGAGGGGGAAAGTGCTGGGGTGATCTCTGGAGGGAGCAGCAAAGGGAAAAGAGAGAGAGAGAGAACATGTGAATTAAATGGGAGAGGACAGCGAGGGGAAGGGGGATGAGGGAAGGGAAAGGTGCTCCCCCCCCCTCCCCCGATCAGTCAGGGTGATCACAGCTCTAAGGTTTCCAGCCAAGTCTCTACATAGAAACGTAGGCGCACAGAACACGTTGGCAGATGAAGACCACGTGGCCCATCCACGTGGCCTGTTCGGCTCCCCTCGGAGATCCTCTTTGTTTGCCCCGTATTTTCTTGAATCCTCACGCTGTCATTTGTCACCGTCATCCTCCGCTGAGAGGCCGTTCTCGGCGTCCACCACCCTTTCTGTGAAGAAACATTTCCTCACATGACGCCTTATTCTGCTCCCTTTCGCTCTCATCCCCTGGCCCCTGTTTTTTTCAAGCCTCCTACGCATTTATTCCTGGAAGATATTATTTAAATGTCTTTATCATATCTTTTCTCTCTCTCTCTTTCTCTCCAGGATATACATGTTCAGATCTTGAAGTCTGTCCGCCTATGCTTTCTGAGTGTGACCCCCGTTTTGGTGGCAGTTTGCTATCAATGGGGGGGGGGGTGCATAAAAGAATTTATTGGTTCTTGTGTCCGAATCCGCTCGCACTGGCTCTCTCACAAGTCTCTTTTCCCAGGGCCGGGTTCTTTCCCGATGGGGGGAAGGGATTCCTCCTTCAAGACCCTGAGTGGCAGGGCCGACACTGTAACGCTTGCACCTGGGAAAGAGGTAAATCCTTTACTGCTGGGAGCGCTGTGTGTGCCAGCAACACAGCAGGAGACTCAGATTTGTTTCTCCAAAAAGTAAATTTTAGTTCTTAGCTGAACAGATGATCTTTACTGTTCACAGTCCTTCCTCTGCCTGTGCCAGTCACCCTCCAGAGCATGGGAAAAATGTGGTTCCCGAGTGGACAGGGTACCCTTGGGTGGGCAGGAAAGAAGGGTAAAACAGTCCATGCACAGAGCCCCGATTTCCTCTCTCCCAAGGGGAAGACTCCAAGTGGGAGTCCTCGGACTTTTTTTTTTCAGGTTTGATCTTACTCCAGATTCTCCAGATTGTCCAGTCTTTTTCATCTTTAGGTGAGAAGGGATCCGCTCAAGAACACGCGCACAGACCTCGACGCTCCTTCTGTCAGGGTAGGGAAGGGAGCAGCAAAACTCCTCCTTCTAGTTGTTCCCCCCCCCCAAAAAAAAACAAACTGAATCCAAAACACCACGTGGTTCACGAGCGGCAGATTTGAATCCCCGCTCCTCTCTGCTGCTGCCGCTCGCGTCCCCTGCTTCCGCCAGCTCTGGGCCCCAGAAGTGAGTAACTGGAGACGTTTTGTTTCACCTTGAGAAGGAGGAGATAACTTTTCTACCACCACCACCATCTCCCTGCCTATTCTTAGTGTCACTGGGCCGGGATTTAGACACTGATTCAAGTTTGGATAAAGGGACTCTAATACTGGAAGCTGTCGTTCTTTTATTGCTGCTGATGATGACTGTCACCATTCTTGGGTGGATTTTATTCTTTAAGTTGCAGTGAGCATTTTTCTTTTGAACACCGCCCCCCCCCCCCCCAGCCTGCTACTTGTTTTGTTACCTCCTGGCTTGAGAACTCGGGGGGGGGGGGGAGACCTATAAGAGCGAGGGCTGGCAAAGGAGTTATTGGGAGTCTAATGGTCAGAGGACCCCCAGAGGCGAGCCTTCCTGCCTGTTGGCTGGGCCCTGCCTTCCCGGATGAACACGAAGCTGTGAGCAGGGTGCGATAGGCAGGGCAGTCACTGCGGCCCTCGGACTGTGTGACCCTGTCGTAGGGTCTGCAAAACCAAAAGCGAGTTACGCATATATCTAAAGAGGACTTGTTTCTAGCCCCTCTTTTATTGACTGCTCAATCTCCTCCTTTGTTTGGGCCTTTGCTCCTCTGACTGATTTCCCTGAATCCTGTTGTTTTTTTCCTGATAATTGTGCCTGTCCTCATCTTCCTGTTTTGTTTTGTTTTTATAGCGTTCTTTTCTCTTTAGCTCATGCTCGCTTGCCTTATACAGAAAATGTTTGCCTTCTTTATTGCTGCCTATGGTTCATCCGTACCTTTAAGATCCTGGATTTCTGATACGGCTGCCACAATATGATCATTTATTATCTCAAAATCAGCCCTCTTGAAGGACAGGAACCTGTTCAGTTCAGGTCTACGTCTAATAAGGGAACGCGCTTTACAGCACTCATTAGACCCTAAATATTCTCCTACTATGAGGTCTCCATGTGTGAGTCCCAGATCCAGTATGGCCTCTTCTCAAGTGGGCTTCAGCTAGTTGCCTGAGGAATGCCTCTTATAGGGCCATCCGGGACTTCATCAGTCCTAGCTGATGTAGAGTGATTGCCTCGCTAACCCATGACAGAAAGCACAAACCAATTCATCAAAGAAGCAGTTAAAACCTCAAGGAGGCATCCAGCTGGCTTTTCCTGGCAACTAACTTAAATGAGCAGCCACCCTTTTCTGGGAAAAGTGCCAGCTGAATTTTGAGAGGATTACACAGCACCGCTGATAGCGCCGACTGGAAAATTCATCCTGGTCAAGGCCTATGAAATGAATCAAGTAAGGAACTATAAATAAGACTTGCTGGCAAAGACTGGGAAAACGGACCCGCCTCCCGTGATAGCTTCATCAAGTGAGTTGTGCCAACCTGGACGGAGACCAGCTTTCTGGATACATCTTGGAAAAACACTTTATTACTCACCGGCTTTTGAGTTTACACAATTCGTCACAAGAACCGAGGGCCTCTAAGCTTCCAGATTTGAAAATGCAGGGGAAAAAAAAAGATGATGCAGAGGAGTAAATTTCTACAAGGCCGAGTCAAATATTTCACCAGCCTGCCTGAGTATCTGATTTGCAAAAATGGCAGAATCCAAACTTCAAAAAATGAAAAAAATCTGCATACCAGCAGGTAATGTATTTATTTACTGTATTTAAAACCAGATATATTCTGCATTTTAGCAGCACAGTCATGCCAGGCAGACCACAGAAAGACGTATATAAAACTTGCAACAAATAATATTACATCATTGAGAAACCTATACAAAACATGTGTACAAATAACTATCAAAATTATCACTGTACCTACACCATATAATAAATATTTCAATAGAAAAACTGCAACAATTAATGAAACACTGATTTAGTATACACATTTTAACATATTACAGAGGTTTCATATCAAGCAAGCTCAAGCTAGTATGGGCGTCACAATTTTGTATACCACAATAAATTGTCTTCATTATGAACTACTTAAAGAAACATTTATTATATGCCATCATGTTTTAGAAAAATCTAAAAAACATACTCATGTGTAGGGAGACAATTAGAAAAAAAAAAATAATCCTCAAGTGTTCTGCCACAGACCGAGTTTCATCCAAAGAAAACCTGTCTCGAGGAAAAAAAAACTTCTCCAAGACTGCTGCGTCTTATCCAAATACGTCTCTAATGTCCTCATACCGTGCAATGGGATAATCCAGGATGCTGATATTTGAACATTTATATAACTCGGGAATTTTGCAGAATTGAAGCCAGAGGGTCAGGTATACTAAATGGTTGTTCCTGTTTTTTCTGTACAGGAAAAAAATCTTTGTAAAACAGGCCCCATAAATAGGAACGTTTAAACAAATTGACATATATGTACACATATGGCTGCGCATAGATTGATCTATGACAGTATTTTATACATAATGTATGTATTATAAAAGATGCCTATTTTTACCCCCCCAAAAATATGTAGTTAGTATGCGTACACGCAAATACATGCGATGCATTGAAAGCAAGCATTTGAGCGCATTGAATGCATTTACCTTCATACCCATTGCAAATATATACGCACATTTATTTTACATGTGAAAACAAAGTAGGACTAATTCGCATAAAACCTGACTGATGCATGCAAGCTGGCATATTTTGTTATAAACATACCTTGTTTATAACATTTAATGCTATACTCCCCACTATATCTCCCACCCCCCCTAAATTACTCTCTTGTTAAAATGTTATATTTGTTCGATGTAAAGCGCTACCCCAGGCGTCTGTTTGCGTTACACTGTGAACCGATGTGATATCATTGATGAGTTGGTATATAAAAATCTTAAATAAATAAATAAAATAAATAAATACATATTTTAAAACATGGGTGCGTACCTGAAATTAAGCAGATTAACCACCACCAGTTCACCCAGTTCTTCTCCAGGTCATTGAGACTTTTCTAGTTCTTCAGCTTGGATACCCTCAGTTCCCCCGGACCTCCCGCTTAGATACTAGTACATAATAAATAATTCTAATATCAATTATGCCATATAATTAGCAGGCACAAAATGACACAAGTTGCCAAATGTATGCGTTGTGTCTTTTAAAATAGAAACTTATGCATGTAACTGTTGGACCTACCCTGGAATAGCCCTAAACCGCCCCATTTTTCAGCGAGTATACTATAGGGCCAGATTTTCAAAGGGATACGTGCGTAACCCCCGAAAACCTGGCCCAAACACACCCTGCGCGCGCCGAGCCTATGTTGCACAGGCTTCCGGCGCGCGCAAAGCCCCGGGACGCGCGTAGGTCCCGGGGCTTTCCTGGGGGGGGGCGTGACGCGGCCGGCGCGTCATCCGGGCGTGGCTTCGTCATCCGGCGGCGCCGCGGGCGTGGTTTCGGCCCGGGGGCATTCCGGGGGCGTGGCCATGCCCTCCGGACAAGCCCCCGGACTGAAACATGGAGCGCGGCAGCCGGCCCGGCGCGCGCAAAGTTACGCCTGCTTCGAGCAGGCGTAACTTTCGTGATAGAGGTGTGGGGGGGGGGGGTTTAGATAGGGCCGGAGAGGTGGGTTAGGGAGGGGAAGGGAGGGGAAGGTGGGGGGGGGGTGAAGGAAAGTTCCCTCCGAGGCCGCTCCGATTTCGGAGCGGCCTCGGAGGGAACGGAGGCAGGCTGTGCGGCTTGGTGCGCGCAGGCTGCCGATTTTGGGCAGCCTTGTGCGCGCCGACCCTGGATTTTAATGGATGCGCGCGTATCTATTGAAATCCCGCGTACTCTTGTTCGTGCCTGGTGCGCGAACAAAAGTACGCGGGTGCGCAGATTTATAAAATCTGCCCCTATGTGTGCACATAAAATGTAAAGTAAGCACAGACTTTTGACATTGATACAATACTGATTATGTGAGTACAGGCTTCTTATGCATATATATGTTAACTTTTGATGCACATAACTCTTTGAAAATTCACTCCATAGCATTTTTGCCAAATAGCTTACTGTATATTGTTCTTGCTATATGGTCCATGCAATAAATCAGAAGAGAATAAGAAATTGCAATTGCTTAATTTTGAGCCAAATAGGCTTTCTTGAATGCTCTCAGCATTGAAACGTTCCCTGCTGCCTTTTATTATCTTACAGGTGGAATAATTCAAAACATTTAATCAAAAGGCATACTTCATTTAAGACCACACTATTTTTTTCATTTAATTTATTCTAGTTTTATCTTAGAATTTCCCCAAATTGTTATCCAACCATTGCTTAAAGTACATATCATACTTGTTGTGTAGTTAGGAATTAGGGAAAAAATTTACAGTGTCAGGTTGCCCCTTTGTAAAATGGATCACAATGAATCATTGCCAAGGACTAGATACATATATAGTGCTTGCTTATACACAATACAATATTATTGCTAATTGTTTTATTTAGTGAGAAACAGCAAGTTGCAGAAAGAAACCATGCTTACATTGTTATGGCCGCCGGCTGCGGCGGGCCGCAACCAGGACCAGGTGTCATGGCCGCCGGTCGCGGGAGTCCGCGACCAGGGCCAAGGACTCACCCGAGGCGTCGGACCGCCTCCAGGGATCCCACTGAGGCAGGCAGGCCTCCGCTCTGATGCTTCGCGGCCGCTGCCACTGCTGGGCCCAGCTGCTTGTGTTCCCTCTTGGCCGGGCTGACTCCTCCCCCTCTGAGCTCCCTAGAGCCGCGTGCGCGGCAGAGACCATTCATTTAAAGGGGCCACGACAGGAACTTGTCATGGCTCCTCCCTAGGAACTCCACCTTCCGGGTTGCTATTTAAGGCAAGGTATGCTCCTCAGACCTTCCCTTGGCTTCTTGGCTTGTAGTTGGTGGTTCTGGTGCTCCATGTTCCTGGCTTCTTGTTCCTGGTTCTGCTTCACTCCCAGTTGGTTGGATTTCTTCAGGCTTTGACCCGTGGACCGGCTTCCGACCATTCTTCCGGTTTTGACCCGTGGACTGGATTGCGACCATTCTTCAGGCTTTGACCCTTGGCCCGGTTTCCGACCATTCTTCGAGCTTGGACTGACTTTTCAAACCGCAGGAGGCACCTGCATCCAGAACTCCTCTCAGTTGCCAAGGGTTTACCTGAGTCCAGCCTCGCCTTCCAACGGTAGGGACCCAAAAGGGCTACCCTCTGGAGTAGTGTCAACTCTACCTCGGACCAAGGGTCTACCCTCAGAATCATAACATACATGAGGGTTTATGTAGGATTATTTATTGTATACATTATAATTTGTGTTAGCCTTATGAAACTGCATTTGTGATCTTAGGATATTATAGATAAATTGTCCTCTGATAGAAAAGACAAGTCTGTCATTATCTCTGTAATCATCTCAGAACTCTTAGAATAGACACATTAGCATTAGAGGCAGACAGCCATGTAAGAGCTAGGACCTACCAAGCTTACAGGAGTGCATCTGTTACTATAAAATTAAGGAAGTAGACCATCTAGATTAGGGAAGTAGATCATCTTTGGCTGTACGTCCTAAACTGGCCTTCTGCGCAGAATGGCTAAAACTGCAAAAGAGTAATTACCCATTTACAGTTGGACACATGTCCAGATATGTTGGAAGAGATTTTCTGTAGCTTAAAATATACTGTCTTATAATATTTTCAGTTAAAATACAGAAATCATTGTGAGAGACAGAAACTCTTCTGAAATCATACTGAAAATGCATTTCTTTCAAGCGTTAAACAAGAGAGAAACATTTCCCTTATAATAAGAAAATACTGGAACATTTCCTTTACATCTAGAAGAGCCATTAAGAAGATATGGAAGTACCCCAAAAGAGGAAGTAACTACAGTAAGTTCAGTCAGCTCAGGAATGAGAAAGTACCTTTCAGTGAGAGATAAGGCACACATATGCATGTGATATCTGACATACAAATTATGGACTCCACATAGTGTGATGGCAAGAACATAGGGAACCTCTTTGTTCATGCCCAGACTTGGCTGTCAACCCATAGTTGTATACCAGCTCAGTATTAGTTCCACAATTAGTTATATATAAGAGGGAGGACTGACAGCAGTTCTTTGCACTGAGTGGACAACCAACCTGAGACTATCCACAATGACAAACAGTGCCCAATGCACTGCCATCTCTTCCACTGAGACCCTTCTTTGTAGACATTGTGGAGGATAGAAAGGGGGAGTCATCACTCAGCGAAGTGCTTACTGTAAAGATTTTATTAGATCATTCTCTTAAAGGATCTTGTATATATTTTCTTTAATATAGTTTGTTTTATTTATTTATTTATTTATTTATTTTAAGTTTTTTTATACCGATTTTCCTGCATAAAATGCATATCAAACCGGTTTACAATGAAACAGAATGAGCAGGAAGTAAAATTCCTTAGTCTAATACATTTAAACGTCAATAATGAAATAATTTTAAACAAAGCAAAAAGCTAAATAACATTAATAAAAGTTAAATTATTAACATAAACATAAATATAATTATATTAGAAGGAGCACAAAGGTTAGCATGAAGGGGAGCACAAAGGGGAAAACCCCTTTGTCACGCCCGGCACGCGACGCCTGGTGTAATCGCGCCGTTAATCGGGTCGCCACTGGCTGGTCGTCATGACGTCGGGGGGGGGGGGGGGCGAGTCTTCACATCGCTGATTTTCTCTTTTAACATCTCAGTTCATTTTTACTATTTTTTTGTGTCTTTTTCTCACAAGATGTAGTTTTATATACTCAGTTATTTGCTAGGCTAAAATATAATGTAAATGTTTTGCTGCTACATTGCTGATTTCATTGCCTATAATTTTTGGGGAAATGTTTGTTGTAGTACTGCTAGTTCTGGTGTAGGAATAAAGCTCACATGTATTCTTTTGTCAATTTCTCTCAGTGTTTGTGCCTTATTTCCACTGGATTACACAGGGCAGACATCTCAACCTACGGCCATACTACAGTACTATAGGTTAATAATGCAATGTAGAGGCAAGTGAGTTGAGTAGTGAATTGGTTACAAATGAAGCATATGATGTGTTTGCTCAGACATAACTAGTTCACTGCACACTACAGTCACCATAGACGAGAACAGGATGACAATAATTTTTTTCTTCACAAGCAACAGGACATGACATAGTGTTGCTAGGCAATGTTATGACACAATGCGTGTAAACATTTTGCATTGTGCCCTTATCGGGAGAAGAGTAGAAAGGACAATAAGGAAAAACAAACACTATTGTGTTGTATTACTGACCTCGTTAAATTGTCCTTCTCCTACCTAGTATTTCATAGAATTGTTGAATACACTGAAGCATATCAGAACTTTCATAAAGTATTTTTTCTTAGCTAAAAGCTCCAAAGTCAGCAGTTTAATCATGTTGGTCCAGATACATCACAGCTGTATCCCATAGGCATGGAATGGGAGAGAGTTCTCTAATTGCTGAGTTTATTGAAGCATAGCAGAGCTTCTATTTTTTTTATTAGTTAAGATATCCAGAACACTTTAATCATAGTCTTAGCTTTGGGTTATATATCTTTGCTTTAACACTGGATTTCTACATCAGCTATTTAAAGACATTATAGACATATTGCTTTCTAGCATTTTTTTGTGTGAATCTTCAAATGACTATAGTGCTTATTGGACAGCCAGAATTTGCACGATAAATGTAGCCCCAGAACTTTCAATATTGCTGCAGACAGCTACCAGGGACTTTTCAATATTTCAATTGCAAAGTTCAGTTTTATAATAGATGCACAATTAATCAACTTAAACATGCAATTTGATTATTTTGGTGCCCCAGGTTTTTAAGATTCCTTTTTAATAAAATGTGTATTGTCTTTTCAACAAACACTAATACATCGCTAGATAAATAGTTTATTATGCACATTCTAGACCTTTCCATTAAGCAAGTCAGTATTTTTCATGTTCATTGAACAGATCTCTGTAGCTAAGCATTCCAATAAAAATTGCAGTCATTTCAAAACCTAAACCCAAGTCTATTAACTGGCTTGCCTGGGGCTCTTCAATATTATTCAACAAGTCCTGTCCACCAAATCTGTATTCTAAAACAAATAATTCGTTCTGGCATAATGAGACCATAGCTTTGATGGAAGTAAGATGACTGATTGAATTTCCTAGCATGAAAAGCTTGTTAAATCAAGGGAAAAAAAAACCAAACCATACTTTGAGCTTCAGTCCCATAATCTAAATGTAATGGTTGCTATGTCGAATAGTTTTGCTTTTTGAGGACTCTCATGAAAAACTGTTTCGAGCTCCTTATGATGGGGGCTGTAAAGACTAGTTCATAGCACTTAGATCTGCCTACCATCTCGGCTCCTGTTAGTAAATGTATATGACTATAGATTCTTTCCACTACTTTTATTTAGATTTTTATATTCTGCTTTTCAGCAGTGTACATCAAAGCAGATTACATTCAGGTACTATATATACGTTTTCCTATCCCCACAGGGCTTGACAATCTAATTTTGTACCTGCCAAAGTCACAAGGAGCAACAACAGGTTGCCTGCTCTAACCACTGGGCTACTCCTCCACTACTTGTGTTACACTGCAGCCATTCAGTAAAATTAGTCACACTTTAAAAAGCAACACTGTAGGATTCTGTAAATGTATTCCTGCTGTGTGTTTTGTATCGTATTCAGGCCCGGCACCTCAGGGTGTGCAAACCGTGCAGTTGCACAGGGCAGCGCACCCGGTGGGGTGGCATCAGGAGCAAGGAGAGGCCCGAGCTTCCGCTGCCAGTGAACCCGATCCCACCCGAGACAGAAGAAGCAGGAGGCCACAGCAGAAGAGGAAGCCTGTTCGGCAGCTTCTCCTCACGCGCTTGCCCCGCAGTATCAACACTCGCGGTGCAAGCACGTGCTGTATTCTCATCTCATGAATTGTGTAATGAGAATACATGAAGTGCGAGCACCACGAGTGTAGAATTGCCTTGGGGTTAACACATGAAGAAGAGCCGCAGAATGGCTGCTCTCCACAAAGAAGAAGTTATAGGTTGGCAGCAGCAGTGGAGGAGGAATGACCTGTGGACCCTGACTGCCTGGTCTACATGTGTTTGTGAGTGAATGGGAGCCTGCCTGGGATGGGTAGGGTGTATGTGTGTGTGTGTGTGGGGTGTGTGTGTGTGTGTGTGTGCACATGTATGCATGGGAGCCTTCCTGGGATGGATAGGGTGTGTATATGTGAGAATGGGAGCCTGCCTGGGATGGGTGGGGTGTGTGTGTGTGTGCACATGTATGCATGGGAGCCTGCCTGGGATGGATAGGGTGTGTATGTGTGAGAATGGGAGCCTGCCTGGGATGGGTGGGGTGTGTGTGTGCGCACGCACATGTATGCATGGGAGCCTGCCTGGGATGGATAGGGTGTGTATGTGTGTATGTGTGAGAATGGTTTATTTCATTTTTGTCTGATCGCATTCAACAAGTCAATATAAACAATCATTCTTCTGAACCATACTCTATTGCATCGGGTGTTCCACAAGGTTCTTCTCTATCCCCTATTCTCTTCAACATCTATCTACTACCTCTTTGCCGCATCTTAGCCTCACTAAACATACAATTCAAAATCTACGCCGATGACATACAGTTTATGGTACCATACAACACCTCTTGGACTCACACATTATCCTTAGTATCTTTATACCTCACGACTATTGACACATGGCTCTCTCACAATAGACTAAAACTAAATCCAAAAAAACCAGAAATAGTCCACCTCTCATCAATTACAGATTCATCCATAGGTCCCCCCCCTCAATTAGTATTTAACGGTATCACTATCCCCATCTTCAAATCTGCAAAAAATTTAGGTATAACCATTAATTCAGATCTTTCATTAAAACAACACATATCCATAATTACCAGAAATTCATTTTATAAGCTTCAACTCTTGAAACGGCTTCGTCCTCTACTTTTCTTTCACGATTTTTGGACTATACTTCAATCACTCATCTTTTCTGGGCTTGACTACTGTAATTCTCTTTATATAGGTCTCCCAGATAACACACTTCACTCACTTCAACTGATCCAAAACGCAGCAGCACGTATCTTAACAAACTCTTCCATAAAAAATCACATCACTCCGATACTTCAATCATTACATTGGTTACCAATTAAATACAGAATACAATTCAAGATCCTGTCCATTATACACTCTCTCATCTACACTCTTAATTCAATTACCTTATGTTCCATTCTCCGGATTTACAAACCCACCAGACATCTAAGATCACTGGACAAAAACCTCTTAGACATCCCATCACCACGACAGGCCCGTCTTGACATCACCAGAAAAAGATCATTCTCTGTCATTGGACCAATCTTATGGAACGCATTACCAGACTCTTTAAGATCCATATCCAACTCCAAACACTTCAAAAAATCCCTAAAAACACATTTATTTCAATCTGCTTTCCATATATCACACACTAAATAACATAACTACTTCTCCATCACACAGGGCACAACATTATTATATATTGATTTATTTTTCATGTAAACTATTCATTGTTTTAGATTTTTATTTTTATTATATATTTTTGTAATTTTGAGCTTTTATAATTTGATAATCTTTATGTTCTTTTAAATTTAAATCTTTATTTACATTTGTTTTTTATTTAGTTATGTAAACCGTTTTGATTAAACACTGTTTGTAAAGACGGTATACAAACACTTTTAAATAAATAAATAAATAAATAAATAAATAATGGGAGCCTGCCTGGGATTTGGGTAGATGTGAATGAGGTGTGTGGGTGTAAATGGGAGCTTGTCTGGGGTGTGTGTGTGTGTATGAGAGAGAGAGCAAGATAGAAAGAATGGGAGCCTTCCTGGGTTGTGTGTGTGTGAGACAGCGAGAGAGAGAGACAGAGAATAGGAGCTGCTTGGGTTGTGTGTGTGAGAGAGAGAGAAAAAATGGAGGCTGCTGGTGGATTACAACCTGTCAGCAGCTGAAATGAAGATGAGGGCCTGGGGCTGCTGATAGATCCCAATCAAAGAAGAAGTGGAGATGCTTGCGGGTTTGTCAGAGAGTACGTGTGTATGAGCTTGTGTGTGTATGAGCCTGTGTGTGTGTATGAGCTTGTGTGTGTGTGTGTGTGTGTATGAGCTTGTGTGTGTATGAGCCTGTGTGTGTGTATGAGCTTGTGTGTGTGTGTGTGTGTATAAGAAAAAGAAGAGAAAGTTTGTGCATCCCACTCACACTAATCCACAGCAGTCTCAGGATGACTGGAAATCAAAAGTCCCAGATATGGAGAGCGTGAATTTTAAAAATCTTTTTAGCTTTATTTTTCAGGTATTATTTGCTGTCTCTGCTGTTTTGAAATATTTTATTGGTGTTTGGGACTTTAAAAAATGTGTATATGAGTTTTTAAATATTTGATCTTTTATTCATCCGCTTTTTTTGAAATATTGTTAGTATATTTTTAGTATTATGATTATGGATTTATTTTATTTCTTGATTTTATTGTTTGATGTTTGAGGAATGGTGGTGGTTCTGTTTTTTCATTGTTGCACTGCACAGAGTGTCTGGCTTCTTGCGGTTTCCAGTTCAGTTTTTATCTGCATGTTTGTATTTGTACATTATGGTTGCTCTATTCTGTATTTGCTGAGGGTCTGTTTATGTTCTGCATGTGTGACTGAGGTGAGGTTTCTCCTAATAGGAAGTGTGTTAGTGTATTCGGGCTTTCAGAGGGTCAAGCCCACACACAATACACATCACAATAGGCCTAACACCATATGGGTTCCAAGTGACTTTTTTTTGTAGGGATTTCTGATTGGCATCACAGCAGTGCATGTAAATTTAAGTGATATTTGTACCTCAGAATACTGTACTTTGATATTTTTCATGTAAAATATAAATGCATAACTCTTAACTGTGTATGTGGAATGGGGCGGCGGGGGTTGTGCAAGGCTATACATTTTGCCTGGGGCACCTAATACCCTTGCACCAGCCATGGGTTCAGGAGGGGGTGATAGTATCAGTTTTTAAAGTTTGCATTGCTGAAGAGAGCTGGACTTTTACTTGGTGGGCCTGGGACAGGGAATGAATGAATGAACGGGGTGACAGGGTGGCGGGGGTACAGGGCAGTAAAAAAAAGCTAGCCCCGACCCTCATCATACTTAATTCATGTACACACCAAATTAAAAGGCTGTGCTGTGTCCTTTCCTGTTCACATATGACAATCAATATCCAGTAGTAAAGTGATGGAACTAGTATCTAGTTTTCCTCTGGCTGATAATATGCAATGACCAAAGAATGCAGTAAGGTTTTCTCAGGAAGTTGGTTCCCTAGTATCTGAGCTTGAGAGAAATGTACTTCAATGAGCTGCAAAAGATGCAAACAGCATGCAATTCTATATAGGCAAAAATAAGTGTATATCTATGCATAAATATACATCACAGGCTTATTTTTACAAAGTGAATTATGACATAAGGTGGACAATATCTCCCTGTCTTTAATGGCAATAAAGGACAATTTTGACAGATGCAAGAATTTGCTTGTTGAGCTTTTGAGGCAGTTTTTAAAATAAACTAACCTTCAAAAAAATAAATTGTTGTAGTTTGGGTAATTCTTGAGAGAGCGTATGATTGCTTTTTTTTTATTCAGACCAAAAAGATGTGTTGCTTGTAGGTAATCAATCAACGGAACGTTCTACCGTATTTTCTTGTCTTTTTCACTGAATTTTAGGTAATGCCTACCTATGATATTATTCAGGTTTGGCAAGTTTAGTAGGGAATAATAAATCAGTTGGCTGCGAAAGGTTACCTACAATTGGGGAACGTTCTCCGTAGGAGATGCGAAGTCTAGACTTATGCTCAATCACTGCGACAGTCGACATTTCGTTTGCCTTGGGCATCCCTTGCTGGATCCAAATTCACAATAAAACAATAGCCATAATTTTACAGTTGAAAACTGTTTGTTTTTTTTTTACCATAAAGAACAGTACAAGCAAAATATCAAACATAAAACCTCCCCAGAAAGAAGTCTAGATTTCAAACATTGTCAAGTCGAGTACTAACCACCATTTATGTAGCTTTAAGGCAGTGTTTATATTTGACTCTGTATGAACTGAAAAGAACATAAGAAATTGATCTGGTCTTCAGAATACAATCCTGTAATCTAGTGATGAAGAAAATCAATATTGTTAGCTACACTGTTAGCATACCTAACATCTAAAGCACCTTTGAACGGTACCTAAATTGATGGAAACAGCATTTCTCCAGTAAACAGTGGAAAACCATTTCATTGCTTATGGAGGCGTAATCATATGGAAAACAGGCTAAAAGGAGTTCCAGATAAATAGATCTGTTTTGGTTATGATATGTTTTGATCATTTCTAGTTATTTTCTGTTCTCAAAGCAAATAATTCATCCTTTGAGTAGTTTGTTATACTGATTTCTAATGACTTAGAAAGTATGGTGCTCATGAATCACACATTTCCTGGGGCATAACTTATAGGAATGCCGTTTCACTGCACAACATGCCACCTTCCACAGTGGCCAGGATTGAGATCTACTGGCCAAAGGGTAACTTTAGATGCTCACTAGCCACTACAGTAGAAAATGATCCAATAAAAACACAACATGGACTTCCTGAGTGATGAGTCCCTGGCCTTATTCAAATCCAGCCTAAAAGCCCATCTTTCTGAGGCTGCTTTGAAATCTGCTTTTCCTCATCATACCTTTGTTGGTTGTAACCATTTTCCATAAGACATGAAACTCCCAAAGTCTCTTATTGTTCCCGTTTGTCTGTTTTGATTTTGAGTTGGGTTTTTTATTTTGGTCTATGTAAGAGCTCTTATTGAAGTGAATTTCCTGTCCTGTTGCGATGGGTACACAAATCTAGCTGACATTAATGTATCTTACTGTTATATGTATTTTGTCACAAGAATTTTAAATTGCAGGGGGTGGGGGGGAGTGCCAAGTGGACACATAGTATAGGGTCACAATATGGGAGGTTGTGAATGGAAGTCTGCCTGGGATGAATGGGTGAGTGGGGGCCTGCCTGAGGTAGGAGGGTGATTGGGTATGAATGGGAGCCTGCCTGGGAACAATCTATATGTGAATGGGAGCTTGTCTGGGAGGGATGGGTATGTGTGTGTGTGAATGGGAGCCTGTCTGGGGAGGGAAGGGTATGTGTGTGAATGGGAGCTTGCCTGGGAAGGATGGGTATGTGTGTTTGTGTGTGTGAATGAGAACCTGTCTGGGGAGGGAAGGGTGTGTGTGTGTGAATGGGAGCTTGTCTGGGAGGGATGGGTATGTGTGTGTGTGAATGGGAGCCTGTCTGGGGAGGGAAGGGTATGTGTGTGAATGGGAGCTTGCCTGGGAGGGATGGGTATGTGTGTTTGTGTGTGTGAATGAGAACCTGTCTGGGGAGGGAAGGGTGTGTGTGTGAATGGGAGCTTGCCTGGGAGGGAAGGGTATGTGTGTGTGTGTGTGTGTGTGTGTGAATGGGAGCTTGCTTGGGAGGGATGGGTATGTGTGTGTGTGTGTGTGTGTGTGAATGGGAGCCTGTCTGGGGAGGGATGAGTATGTGTGCATGAATGTGTGTGTGAATGGGAGTCTGTCTGGGAAGGGATGAGTATGTGTATGTGTGTGTGTGTGTGTGTGTGTGTGTGAAAGTGGGAGTCTTCCTGTCAAGGATGGGTGTGTTTGTGCCAATGGGAACCTGCCTGGAGGGGATGAATGTATATGTTTGAATGAGAGCCAGCATGTTAGAGTTGCCAACTGGCTCTAGATTTTTGGGACAGATTGATCCAATCCTTGTTTTACTCCCCTGCTGCCTCCTCTTGCTGGTTATGTAGTGCTGTTCTCTGGGCAGGTTAAACAGTGCAGCCCCTTTTCTCAACTTGTTAACACTGTGAGTGCTGGATGCTGGTTCTTGCAGAACATTTGTCATTCACAGGAGATTACACAAGGTTTTTTGTTTTTTTTTAAACATATTTTTATATTCCTTCATCTTGGGTGGAGTAGCTTGCAGTCTCTGCAGGGTTGAAAACCCTTTTTTTTGACAGGTCCAAAATACATCACTCAGATACAGATGCAGCTCAGTTCACATTGTAAGGCACCAACACATGATAAGCTCATGGGAACAGGAACCTGGTGTATAGTAGTTTGCTACCTACTTTTGTGGAAAGTATATGACTTTCTCTGTCAGTTTTGGGAAATGTGCATCTCAGATATCTTTGCATTTTGCACATTACAGGAGGAATTCTTTTCCTGTGGTGTTGCACTGCAGGTAGAGTTTGGTTTTTTTTTTTTTGGAATTTCCAGTTCAGCCTTTGTTCATATATTTCTATTTTTAATTTGTATTTAGTGAGGGTCTATCTGTGTTTTGCATGTGCAGCCAAGGTGAGAAAGTCTGCTAGCACGCTGTTTCCGTGTAGAGATCTACTGCTGTTCAATTTATTCTGGTTTTTTTAATTTGCACTTTGCAATAGGAGGGTGCCCTGTGCTCTAGGGCAGTGGCTCTCAACGGTTCATGCTACTGTACACCTTTCAAGGATTTTTCCATACTGCTAAAGTCTACAGATGTGCAGGGGAAAAATATTTGTTTTCGTTTTCAGGATTTTATTTTCCCCACAGATTTCAGTTCGTGGATTGCTTGAGTCATTTAATTTGTGAGAAAAAAAACAAATCAAGCAATAACCTCCCCCCCCCCCCCTGAAAAACAGCCAAAATCAAAAACAGGGGCTCCCTCCTGCCTGTCTGGAAAAATGCAGGGGCCAGGATCCCCCAGGCCCCCGCTTATCCAGTCCAGAGAAGGATCCGCAAGCGAGGCCTAGGCCCAGGGCAAAGCCTCGGTCTTGTGTGGGCTGAGATCACAGTTGTCCAACTGCACCCTGACCCTACACAAGGCCAACACCCGAATCCAGGCCTGATGCTGGGGACTGGCCGGGAGGCCGGGTCGTGACGCGGGGGGCCTCAGACTAGGCTGGAGCCTAGACCCAGGCCTGATGCCGTGACCCAACCAGGAGGCCGAGACCCGATGTCTGGGCCCTGGACCCAGGCCTGACACTGTGACCCGGCCCGGAAGTCAGGTACCATTGCCGGGGCATCAGCCTGGACCCAGGTGCCATGCCATGACCCGGCCTGGAGGCCAGGTGCCGATGCTGAGCCCAGGCCTGGCCTAGGTCCAACGATGTGGCCTGGGGGGGGGGGTCCCGACACCTGGGCCTCAACCTTGGGTCAGGCCCCGGGGCCCAGAGCCTAGGACTTGTGCAGCTTCCCTCGTCATCATCTCCTTTCTTCTGACACTGCCCACTGGGGTTTCGCCGGAGTTAATTAATGACCAGGCATCAGGACTGGGCCTCTGGGCTGAATCATGGCATTGGGTCGGGGTCCAGGCTGTGACCTAGGCTGAGGCCCTGGCATCAGGACCTGCCCTCTGGGCTGGGTTGCAGTGTCAGGGCTGGACCCAGGCTAGGCCCAGACTTGGGGACCCGAGGTCCAGGTTTTCCATCGGATGCCCCCAATGGCTCAGGTACGAGACCCCGGCATCACACTCAGGCCTAGGCCACAGCCCCTACTATGGGCCTCAGCCCATGCCCTAGTCAAGGCCCCGGCTTCGTGCCTAGACCTGGGCTGAGGTGCTGTTGTTGCGGTAGGACGTAGGCCGCGTCCCTTACTGTAGGCCTTGGCCTACGCTTTAGGTGAGGCCCTGGCTTCATTCATTTCAAAAGCATGCAACAGATAACCTTCCTTTCCCTTTGGGGAGTCTGATTCATTTCAGGGCCTCCAAATGAAACGAATGGCCCTTATTCCTCGTATTTTTGAAATGCGTTTGAAACAAATGCACATCCCTGCTAGGGTCACAAAAATACTATAACTCCTATTCACAAAAGTCCCTTAAGTGTCAGCACTATTTAGCAGAGGCCACATTATTTTCAGTGGGGCCTTATATGGTTTAACATTGGTAAGTGCTTGAAGTCAGTGAGTTTAAAATATTAAAAGTATGACAGCTGTAGTCGCGGGAGATTTTTGTGTCGGGGGAAACCGAGTAGTAAGATAGGTTAAATAAATATTTAGAAATCTGTTGTCAGATGCACTCTAAAGCAGTGCTTATCAATAACGGGCGGATTTTAAAAGGCCTGTGCGCATAAACCCCGGTACGTGCACAAATGCCAGGCTTCGTCAAAGGGGGGGGGGGGCGGGGACAGCCACCATTAGCCGCTGTCCCGGGGAAGCGCTCACCGGCAGCCGGCCGGCGTGCGTAAATTACTTCTGCTCCCGAGGAGCGGCAAGTAATGAAATAAAAAATTCAGGGCAGGTAAGGTTAGTTTTAGGAGGTGGGGAGAAGAGGGGAAGTGGAAGGAAGGTAAGGCAGGGGGGTTAGGAAAGTTCCCTCCCTGTCCGCTCCTTAATTGGAGCAAACTGGGAGGGAACTGGGGAAGGCCCAATTGCGTCACCGCGCGGAGTTTGCAAAAGTGCACCCCCCTCGTGCGCACAGTCACCTGATTTTATAACATTCACACGTCGGTATATGCATATTATAAAATCGGCGTGCCCATGTGTGCGCGCCGGAAACCGCGCGCACATGGATGCGCGCACACTTTATAAAATCTACCCCTAAAAGTATAAGCTATATGCCTAGTGGCCATCCATGCTAACCAAACAAATGACTTCTGGCTATGCCACTGCTGGAGGCACACCTAACCAGTTGGTTTTCAGGATATCCATAATGAATATGCATGAGATAGATTTGCATGCATTGGAGCTCTAGAGTGTGCAAATCTATCTCGTGCATATTAATTGTAGCAATCCTGAAACCCTGACCGATTAGCTGTGCTTCCAGGAGAGGACTGGGAAACACCGAGATACAATCAATTTGAAGAACAGAATGCAAACATGGACATCAATAGTGCAGTCTCTCATTGTGCCCAAACCATGGCAGGTCATCCGATTTCTGCGCTGTCATTGCTCCCTTTTGTTAAAGGAGCTGTTAAGTCCTGACATTTTCACCCGCTAATGTAAACTTCTCATTCCTGTCACTTCAGGCTCTCATCTTGCCCCTCTGCTTCCCGTTCATGCTTCTGCTGCTCGGTGCTCAGCTGATCTTTAAATGTCCACAGGTTGATGCTGTACAGTCCCTCTGCTTTTCGCCGGTCTCCCATTTCTGAACTTACATTATTCAAAGCTGTGCCCTGTGTCCAGTCAAGCCTGCTGCTTACTCCGTTTCCACCCTCTGCTCCTGACCGCAGCCTCTCATTCAGTGTTTCATGCACTCTCTTTTTTTTCCCATAGTTCCCTTCAGGTGAAATTCAAAGTGGATTTCCATCTCTGCTTGGCAAATTCCCTTTCTTTAACTTTGTACGAAAGATTTCTGAAATGTCATCTCTCCTTTTAATCCTAGCACTGCTCTCTGCCCTTCTTTTTCCCTTTGCTCATCTACATTATCATTACTTCACTGCCTTTTGTGCAAATCTCTTTGAAAGATGCATTAGAAAAGCACCCGAGAACATGAATGTTTCCTGCAAACGGTGGGATACCTCGCAATATTGTTGAAGCATATATACACACCTACATTCAAAATAAAATATTTTACAGCTAAATGTAAGCTTTATTCTATATCTGTGCCTACGACCCTACCTCAGACGCTATGGCGTACATCTTGCAGATGTCACTCAAAGATATTTGCGACAAATGCTGGTGTTTTCCAAGGCAAAGAGTACGGGGTAGATATTCAGGTAGCCACTGGGCAGTGGAGTTATCTGGCTCAGTAACCTTTTGGATATTCAGCTGCAGCTAACTAGCTAAAGCAGCGACTGAATATTTGGATGAAGTCTAACTGCCCAAACTTGGGCAGTTAGATTTAAGGCGGCCATTTGGGTTGAGTTTTATATACCGTCATTCGGTGAAGCCATCACAACGGTTTAGAGTTGGACGAGGGCGGACAAATTTAGCAGACTAGTGCGGAATATCATGTTAACCAGCTAAATCTGAAAAACATGCCCTGGGCGCATTCCTACCTGGCCACTATTTTTGTCCAGCTAAAGCTGGATATGTAGTTATTAATTCCTGCACAGAAAATTTAGCCAGATGTGGGGTGCGGGGAATTTTTGGCCAGTTAGATTTATGTGGTTAAAAGCTGATTTCAACTGCATTAATCTTTTGAATATCATTCCCTCTGTGTTTAAGATCCCACTTTTAAGTGTTAGTGGGTATTTATTTATTTACTGTTTAAGCTGAATATACTTAATGCTGGTGCACAGAAATCTAAACCTAATATTCATCCTTTCCCTTCACATACTTATGAGCACTTTTCTTACTGGTCTAGTTCAGTGGGTTTTCAGAATATCCTGGAAACCCCTGCCAGTCGGGTTTTCAGGATATCCACAATCGATATGCATGAACTAAATTTGCATGCACTGCCTCCATAGAATGCAAATGTTACCTCATGCATATCGATTGTGGATGTTCTGAAAAACCCGACCGGCTGGAGGTCCCCCAGGACAGGTCCTGGGAACCTCTGGTCTAGATGACCCTGAAAAGAAGACCCTTCTCCTAGCAAAACTGCAATTACTTTAATCATCAACTTAACCAACTAGGATCTCATTTTATGTGTTACAAGGACACAACTTAGGAGGAACGCATAACTGTTTGATAATATTGAGTCATGCCAGTTACTATGTCTACCTTCCCCTATTCCCCAACACACACATAACACAAAGACACTAATTGTGCTCCCTCATCAGCATGCTTGCTTACAAGCCGGCAGGCATTTTCATGACATATGTATTCCCTAGCTTATCCCTATAGCCTTGAGACTACGTTTCCATAGCACCAACCAATCAATTTTAAAGCCTAAAACTGAGCAATCTGCTTCAGTGCCTGCTAATAACTTGGGTTATTCTTAGTTTATGAAACAATGCTTCCAGTGCTTCTAAAAAGTCGCCATGCACGCTATGAAGTAGCATTAATGTTTATGGATGTAGTGTAGTGTCTGCTGCTGCCAGGATCTTAAGGTTAAACAGTTCTCATGAGAGCAGGATTCCCAATCTAAGGAGTACTTCATGGCCACAGTCAGGTCACTTAGGTTTGGTCATGTCCTTCCCGTTAGCAAAAGCAGAGGTAACTTTCAGAGCTATAATATAAGATTCAAAACCTTTTCTACTTCATTATTTTTTTTTAGTTCCTGGCATTGAGGTTACTTTTAAGATTTTTAACTATAACCACAGCCCCATGTCTCTTGCAGCAACTCTTGGAATGTCAGAAAAAAATCAGAGGCTAAATTTCTGAAATTCTCTTAGGGATAGGCATTCATTCAAAACGAATGCCTAGAATGCAACGAATGAGGCCATTTTTGCTTTGTTCCAAATGGCATGATCCCCAAAACAGCCTTCTGCAAAAATACCCCAAAAACCTTGGGGTATTTTCGTGCTCGTAAACAAAAACGGGGCCTGCCATGGTCCTACAAACACTCTCCCGTCCTACCAGAATTGAACTTTCCAGCCAGGTCTGCTTGGCTGGGCCTCCCTGGGCCCCTCCAGCCCCTCAGTGCCCACTAAAATTAAGGCAAATTTAGGGCCCAGGCCTACGCAGCTGATAAAACCTTCAGGGGGCCAAAGACGTCCTTCCGCGGCCCCCATTTACCCCCTTCCTGCAGTCCTCGGGGGAAAAAAAAATCCTTAAGGGCAGGAGTGAAGGCCACTGGCTCCGGCCCCACCTTCAGGAATTTAAAAAACAAAATGGCTCCAGCAGCCTGCAGGAGGGCGCCATTTTGTTGTGCGGCTGTACATACAAACATACGGCTTCGGCTGCCCTGCTGGCAGGTGCCACAATGGCTTCTCTTCCGTGCCGATCTCCGGATGGCAGGCGCCATGTTTACGTTTCCTGAAGCCAGGGCAGGAGTGGTTGGGGCTTCTTTCCTGACCTTAAGGATTTGTTTTTTCAAGGACTACAGGAAGGGGGGGGGGGGGTAATTGAGGGCCAGGGATGGAGGTCCCTGGTCCCGGCAGGGGGGGACGGGGGGACGTGCCCAGGTAGGCCTGGGCTCCAGGTTTGCTTTCATTTTAGTGGCAGGAGGTGGAGCTCAGAGGGACCCAGGGAGGCCTGGCCAGGCAGTGCCGGGGGCCACAGGTTCAATTTTGCTAGGGTGAGAGGGCGCTTGCAGGGCTGCAGAAGGCTCCATTTTTTTTTACAATGGTTTGAGGTTATTTTGTTTGGGGATTTTTATGTTGTTCAATTCACTTTTACAGAAATCGGCTGCATAATTACCGTAGAAATTTAGGATGGGGAGCCTCGTAATTTTAATTTCTATTTACTTTTTTATTTCAGGAAGGGTTCCTCTAATATTTTTTGTGTTTTGGGTTAGTTTGTTTGCTGAAACAATAATAACGTTATTTATCATATTAAATAATTACATTTATTTATCATAATGAAAATAAAGTTGTTTTTCCAACCTCCTGTTGTGCCTGAATCATTTATTTTGTACTTTTAGTTGTTTTTTTGGGTGGGGAATCTCAGGGAGCGATGTGGGGGAAGAAAGGAAGGTGACAGGGATGGGGAGAGGGAAGATCAGGGATGGGGAGAAGGAGAGAGGAAGAATGGGAGATGTGGGGAACAAGGAGGGAGGCTCAGGATAGAAGGAGGGGTAGGGTCGAGGATGGGGAAAGCAGGAGAAAGGTTTGGGCATAGGAAGGCAGGAAAGGAGGGAAGGGAAGGAGGAGGATCAGGGAAAGCAAGGAGGGAAAGTCAGGGGGAGGAGAAGGAGGGAAGTTTGAGTTGGGGGAGGGGAAGGAGGCTCTGGGATCTTGGGGTAGGAGTGGGGATCCAGTGGGGATGAGATCTTGGGGGTGGGGGATCAAAAGAGAGGAGAGGGAGCTCCAGCCATGCTTTCTCCTCATCACCTCTCCCCTCTCCAGTCCTCATCCTCTCTCTTGACCCCTCCTCACCCTATCCCATGTTCCTTCTTTTTCATGCTAAGTGCCACTATGTGCATGCACAAACACCCCTCCCAGTGACTCTCTCACAAACACTCTGATTCCCCAGCCTCTTTCATACCTTTCCCATCCTCTAGTCCCTCTTTCACACCCCATACCTCAGTTCCCTGTACCTCCATCCTCTCTATTCACACAAGTGCCCCAGCAGCTCTTTCTCACTGATCCATCCCCTAGCCCATCTTTTACACATCCTCAGTCCCTCTACTCAGACTACTCACTCACCACAGCATCTCTGTTATATAGCCCCCACCACCACACACACTCACTCACACACTCTCATACTCACACACACACTCTCATACCCACTCACACATACACTCACACACACTCTCACTCATACACACACACTCTCACACCCACTCACACTCACTCACACACTCTCACACACACACACTCTCACACACACACACACACACACTCACTCTCACACACATTCCATCCAGTTTGCTTATCCCCTTCCACATTCTTTCTTTTCCACATTTTCAAGCTAATATACATTTACATTTATTAAAATCCATTAGTCGCTTAACGCAAAAAAAAGCCTAAGCAACGTACAAAATAAAACATTCATAAAATCTATACAAAAGAAAACATATATTATAACTTGTCATAAGTCCTGGGCTAAGGAAGGTGTCTTCAAAGTTTTAATATTCAATCTGCTGTAGTTAATGGTAAGCCCTTTTAAACAGGAAGCTTTCAAAAGACTTCTGGCCCTTTGTATCACTGTTGCATGATGACTAAGACTCCCCTCATTTACCCAGGGGATATGAGTGCTACTTCTACAGGGAGCAGAAGGCCTGTTTCATAAATCAAGCCTAGCTCCTCCACATAGCAATGCATGGCACTGAACCATCAGTTAAATGTAAATTCCTACTTTGCTTTATTTCACTAAGCAATAGGAATCAAGATCTAGAAATACCCTTGTCAATAATTCAGTCTATTTTCATAAACTTCTTACAGTTTCATGGCGGGTAATCAGCATCAGTGTACACATTTCTGCCCATAAATCTAAATAACCAACTACGAATTTCTGTTTTCTTAGGGCAAAATTTAGCTAGGCGTCCATACTTTAAGTGCAAGTCATTTTTGAGGTGTAAAACTGCAGTTTGGTTGATATAATGATACCTTTTATGGTGGATTTGACTCGTGGTTCTGCACAAACACAAGGGTAAGGGACCTGGCTCCAGCCCGTTTACACGGGCCCGAGGGCTTGCGTTTCTAGTTCAGGGGCTGCCCAAGCCTGTCCTGGGGGGACCCCCGCAGCCAATCGGGTTTTCAGGATATCCATGAGGGATACGCACGAGAGAGAACGTCCTGGCTGCGGGGTTCCCCCCAGGACAGGCTTGGGAAGCTCTGCTCTCAATTCTAAGCTTAGCTAACTCTAAAGCTAAAGGTTTGCAGCAATCTTTCCTAGGGATGTGCTTTGGCCAGCTCTGCTCCAGTCAATTGGACAATCTTTGCTTTTTTTTTTTAGCACCTTCTTAACAAGGGGCTCCTGAGGACCTCTTTCAGCAGGTTACTTATCTTTATTGCCGGTTTAGCAAGCAGTCCAGTGCAAGCAGTGTTGCACACTTATCCCTTGGATCTGCAAGTGAGGACCAAGTGCTTTCTTAGGTAGGATGGGGGGGTGGGGGGGAGGAGGCAGTCCATGCATGGCAGATGATTGGGTCGCCGTTATGTATCTTCAAGGTTATCTTCTGGGCTGCGCGGTGCCAGACCACGTGGCTCCAGGCTCCCGAGTGCGGCAGTGAGGTTTCAGCACGATTAGGAGTGAGGGCCAGGGGGAAAGGAGAGAGATACAAGAAGGAACGTAGGTGTTGATGTGGGAGGGAAGGGCAGCGGGGAGGATGGGAGCAGATGAACCAAGGAAAGGTGGGAGAATGTAGATAGGAGAAAATGAATGAAAGAAACACGGAGGGAAGGAAGAGGCGACATTAAAGAAGCACGGAAGGAAGAGATGCCTTTGAATGTTGAAATTTAATAATTTATGGATTTTATTTATTGCGTTTTTTTATTTTTTATTATGGTTTTTGTAATTTTAAGAAATTTTTATTTTCTGATTTATTTTTGTACACCGTTTTGACTAAACTTTGTAAAGGCGGTATAGAAGCATTTTTAAATAAAGAAATGACAGGAGAAAGAGCGATAAACGGAGAATCAGTGAGAGAGGAGCAATGATGTGTAAAAGGAGGAAGCAGAGGGAAGAGTAAACTTCAGGAGGTAGGTGAATTAAAAAAAAAGGAAGGGGGATGGACCCATGGGAGACAGCCTGTGGTGAGAGGGTGGAGTAAGCATGAAACATTAACAAAGGAGAATATGGGCAAAGAGAAGAATGAGAATGAAAAGGAAATGGAAAGTAAGATAAAACAGAAAAGAGGTAAAGAGCTGAATTGCAGCAAAAGAGCTAAGAAAGGTAATCAGCATGCAGCCACAGAGCTGAAAAATGAAAAGGTAAAAAATGTGACCTATGTTCGTGAAATTTCAGTTTTTGCCCATCTTATGGAACACAATACTGTGAGATCTGATAGGGGTGGGCGCCGACGTAGAATTTCATGTTTTTTGTTTCATTTATTTTGTTTTGCTGCATTTATTTGAAAAGAAAAACAAAAATGACATTAAAAATAAGTCTAATTCTTGCCCTGCTGCAAAAGCAAACCAAACAGTTCCTGGGGCCCTTCCTCAAGGCCCCAGCCTCCCTGGACCCAGGGACCCGCCCTGGCGTCTTCCCAATTCATTTAAATCCACAGCGCAGGGTGGCCCCTGCTCGTTCCTGCCTTCTGGCTCCTGCTATCTCAGATGGCATCGGCAGAGCAAGGCCAGGGCTACTATTACCGTCTTCTACACAAAAAATGGTGCTGAGCAGACTCAAGTGGGTGCATTTTGTTTGGAAGAAAGTAATAAATGCGCTGGCCCCGGGCTGCTGGAGCCACTTGAAATGACTAATGGCAGCGATGAGGCAGAAGTGACCAGGGATTGTCCCCCGCGCCGAGAGCTTAAATGGATTTAAAGACTTCCTGGGGTAAGAGAGTCAGGAGGAGGCCGGGTTGGGAAGGCCATGGGGGGGGGGGGAGGGGTTCGCTGGCTCATCCCTACTGAATTACGCAAATATCCCCCACACAGGCGCCAGAATTATTTCATAGGATTTTCTAACCCAGAGCCTCCCACTGAGCCGCTGCAGGAAACTGCCCAGCTTGCTTGTGTTCTCGTTTATGGCAGGGCCAGATTCAAGATTTTGGAGTGGAGCAGTGGTTCCCAACCCTGCCCTGGGGACGACCCCCCTCCCCTCCCCCAGCCAGTCGGGTTTTCAGGATATCCACAGTGAATATGCATGAGAGAAAATTTGCATGTTATGGAGGCAGTGCTTGCAAATTGTCTCTCATGCATATTCATTGTGGATATCCTGAAAACCCGACTGGCTGGGGGGGTCCTCAAGACAGGGTTGGGGACCACTGGAGTAGAGGATGAGGACAGGGGTTCTCCTTTAGAGCTCAGAACCAAAGGGGTCACCCCTGGAGATTGGAAACTGTAGGATGGGTTGTTGGGCCACAATGTTATGGTGGTGCCTAGTGTTTATGACCCTCTTTGCCAGGTATGTGGTGCACTATGCCTCAGTCTGGGCCTGGTTGTTGGCTCCATCTATTTTCATATGTTTGCTTGGGTTACTCTTGATTCTGCAAGTTGTTGGAGTGTCATTAGCTTTAAATGTATTCAGCACAGCAGTAGGAGCCACAAACTGTCGTGCATATTGTCCCACAGATACGTTACATTTGACCGTGTTTCTGAGAAAACATCTGTTACTGTGCAGTGGGGATATCAATTAACTTTGTTAGGCTCGAACAAAAAATGTAAGAATTTGCAATATTTCCTAATTCAAGCCGCAACATATGCTATACATATTCTCTTAAGAACACCTTAGAGTCAGATAAAAACGCCCTGATAGGTTGCATGCTCTTGGAACATCGAATCTTTGAAAAGATATCTCTAACGTTTTTTTTTTCCCCAGTAGCTGTTTTCAGGCCTGCTTTGCCAAGACTTGCTTTTCCCCGTTCTTTGTCTATGGAAGAAGGGCAAAGAAGCCGATGTACTGCAGGATAGGCTTAGGCACACAGTTTTCCCTTTCTTTTATACACAAAGCGGATGTTGTGAATTGTTCTGGCTTTGCATGTAGCAAACTTACACGCACAAGTTTTACCCTCACAAAATTCTGTGATGCAAAATCATGCAAAGCAGCTCATTTAATTCATGGTGCTCAAATACACATGAAAAGGCCTTTGCAGGTCAGTTTTCACAGGGAAAGTAAGGTGTACTTATCTTTTTTGCAACATTGTCCATAGGAAAATTCTGGAACATTCACTTTGTACTGTGCTTATTTGCACATGATTCCCGGTAGAAATCTTGCATGTGTAAAATCATGAATTTGAGTGAATTTCAGCCGCCTTTAGTATAGGGGTGGCCAGCTCCAGTCCTCGAGAGCCACACACAGACCTGGCTTTTAGGATATCCACCATGAATATGCATGAGGTGGATTTGCATGCACGGCTTCCATTGAATGCAAATCTACCTCATGCATATTCATGGTGGATATCCTGAAATCCTGGCCCGTTTGTGACTCTCGAGGGCTGGAGTTGGCCACCCCCTGCTTTAGTATATTGGCTTCTTATTAAATCAGGCCCTACATTCTTAAATGCCACTGTTGAGTTTCTAAAGCAAGTCGCTTTGTTTTAATTAACAATTGCCTAATCCATGTCTGTATGCTATTGGGTGTAATAACAATGTAATGATGAGTAATTGATATTCCAGTTTTCCAAAAATTAAAAATATAGGTGGGAATTTAAAAAAAAAATCAAACCATGAATATATTTGCATTCTGGTAAAAACATAAAGAAAAGAAAATACCGGTAGTTTACTTGCTGAAGATGGTTGGAAATATGTAATTATGCTTTTGTTTTTATAGGGAATGAAGATGATACAATACCTTATTCCAATCCAAAGACTCTTCTCCCCTCCAATAAATTTTGAACTGTGTTCATCCAATTTCATTTACATTTGTGCCACAGATTACAAAGCATAATATTTTTCCTGGGCACTCAATGACCCCGGCCCTTGGAATTTTGTCTTCGTTTCATTTTCTACAGGGAAAAGGGCCATTCGGTTCAGGCAGAGAGGTCAGAGCACATTGTGATGTCACTGGGCATTTTAAAGCCACTCTGTCATTGGTCAGTGCCCGTGGGCACCGGCTGGCTCCATTCGCTGCCTACTTCCCTATAATTATGTATTTATTTACATTTATAGGCCACTGATAATCGAAGCCACTGCAGCGGCGCACGATAAAACAGCCGTAATAAAATCAATAAAAGACAGTACACGAGCAAACAGGAGATCCCGGAGCATTTAAAATAGCTGCAGTAGATAAAAGCATACAAACTTATCACATCTATAGGGAAAAACCATCTCTGGTGTTTGCTGAAGTCTTCATGCCACAGACGTCCATGTAACAAATGCTGTCATTACCCACGGTGCAAATTTCTGTATCAAGAACGGAAATGAGATGTCACGAAAAGTTCAAACATCTTGTTTTGTGGTTTGTCTGGCTTTCTTTTTTTTCTAAATTTCATATTCTGCACCTTGCATTTATCTCTTATTTGCTTTTTTTTTTTTAAACATTTTCTCACTGACTAATGAACATATGTTAGCAGCGCATATGTGCTTTACTAATCGGTAGATAGGAAGGGAGCACATAAAACTGAAGACTTTGCTCTCTTCAGGCAGGTTAGTCCCCAGCCAAAACAGATTCTCTGCAGTTCATTTACATCTGCAGGTACCTAGATATTGCTGTTTCATTTGGGCATTAATTGATAATTGCATTTTGATTCTCTAATGTTATTTGGAATTGTGTTAATCTACATTTATAGACAGTAATATATGAATTTTTTCTTACACTTATTTTCCAATGTAAACATCACAAATGAATGTTTGTTTCACATGTGATTGCTTCCCCTACCTCTGTGTGACCCCCCAGCTAGGGGGTTCATCAAATTAAAGAGATTTTATTCTGGGTTTTGGTGGTCCTGGCGGCAGCTTTGTGGGTTCAGGAAAAATACAATGGCCAGGCAGATGTTTAAATGGAGCTGGCTGAAGAGACTTTAGGGTTATATTATTTTCTACCGCTGCACAAGAAAATCACCAGACTTAACCTTTTCCCCCTCTGTGACCATCAGACTGTTACTCCTGTACAAAATCTTGTCTCCTCTTTATTTTTTCTAAAAAAAAAAAGTTTTCCGGCGCAGTCATAGGAGATGAGTCATCCCGGAAGTTAAGCAGGAACTTGGACATGAGGCTTGGACATGCAGGAGGCAGACCTGCAGCCCAAGGGTGAACAAAAGAGAACGCTAGAAGTTACATAAACAGGGGAACGTGGACTCTCTACTAGTGGTCAGCAATGTCTTTGTGGATAGGGCCTTGAAGGTGGTGTCTTTCTTGGGGGCTACATGCAGGAGCAGAAGGTCTGGTCACCCGCTGCCCCTCCCTCCCCGCCCGAAATACCTACAGTTTGTAGCTTTGGAAATGGATTATGCGGATAAAGATAACGTTATCCAGTTATTTAGCTCAGTTATGTACATTTTCTGGTGAAACAGTCTCCAAAGATTTCAGCACAAGATAGCACTGAGGCTTGTCACTCCCTAGTGGGTGACTGCAACTGCAAAGTGAAGACGTTAAAAAAATTGGAAAATATGGAGCAGACCTTGCAGTGTAGGAATCTGTATTTTTTAATTTCCCACAAAACAAGATAAGATCTCCTTGTTATTTTGTAGATAATAGCTCAGACTCCTTGCCAACTGCTTCTAAAAATTTTTTTATATTCCTGGATCCGTGCAACAACAAGACCCAGCGGATGGAAAAATGGAGGTTTTATGTATTTATCTATTTATTTATTTATTTTTGAAAATTTATAGACTGCACTATCCAAACATCCTAAGTGGTTTACAAAGTAAAAGAAAAAAAACATACATAAAATCAAATATAACATCTCAAATTATAAATAACAAATGTGAGCCACAGTCACAAGATATTACCAGATAACAATTAGTAGGTGCAAAGAACTCATAACACTGAGATAACTGAGCTAACATCCATAAAAAATAAAAGCATTCAGATGTTTCTTGAAAGTTTTACAGTATGTTTTGTTTAAACAGTACGTTTTGTTTTACAGAATGTTTTGTTTTACAGTATGTTTTGTTTAAACTGAATTGAAGGGGGTGGAAATGTTTCTTAAAAGTTTTACAGCATGTTTTATTTAAACTGGATTGAAGTGGTAGAAATGTTGCAGGAAGAAACCATGAACAGAGAGCTACCTTGATAGCTGTTTTTGTACTGGAAGAGAAATGAGATTTGATTTTAAAATTTTTCTTTAGAAATTGTAATGCTTTGTTTCATTGGCCTGAATGGGTTCCCAGTTTTGTCGCCAGTTGCACAAGCTGTTAGAAGGAAATGTCTTCAGCTTCGCCCCAGGGCCAATTCTGTTGGAGCTTTATTTTTCTTGAAATTTCCTTGTAAAAATATGTAGTTTGTTGGCAAGTTTGCTTATTTTCACTGATCCAGATCATTTCAAAGAATTTTTACAGAATAAGTCCTTCGGCACCAGAGAGCTGGGGGACCAAGGATCCATGAGCATCAGCCTCTTTAGAACAAGGAGGTGGTTAGTGGAATTACAGGTTTAATAACTGCAGATGTTTATGTAATTATTCCTTTTTTTCTTTTGAAGTGACTCTTATATGTTGATTTTTCTCCCTCTTTTTTAGAACTTATGTTCTTATGTTAACTTAATATTCACATCTACTATTTCAGATTTCTACTTCTAAATGCTTTGTGTTGATTTATTTGATGTATTTTTTCTTCACTGTATCTTTATTCTAAGTGCATTTAAAATATATAAACTATACTAATACTTTCAAACCCTGGATATCAGATTCTAATTGAAGGGAGATTAGAGTTTGAATGTTTCATTTGTATCAAGCTCACAATTTAGCATTCAGTCTGATTGTTTTACTTGTACTCAGCCAGTGAAACTGTTGCATTTTATATTGAACTATTTGATTATTATGTATATTTGTTTCTTTGTATTGTGATACTTTTGTATCTTATGTTAAATTGAGCAAGTGTCCTAGTAATTGTAGTAAGGGATTGTTTTTGTAATTGCACACAATTCGATGGATATTTGCTGATGTACTCATACAGAAACTCATTTATTTTATGTAACAGCATGATAGTTGTCAATAAAGAATAGGGTTTTTTTTTTAGTTTTATAATACTGCATCTTTATTCTGTACATTAGCGCTTCTTTTCCCTTGCTCTCTCTCTATACAAATATACTGATCCGTAAGGGAATCAGCACTACAAAAAACTGTTGTAAAAAAAAACCTTTTATCTTTATTGAAAAAATATTTAGAACAGTGATTGACTAAAAGACAGTAATATTAACAGTAATATACATTCGTAACTCCCGTTTTTCACTTGTGCAACGTTTGAAAATTGACTCGTTAATATCTACATGAACAACACTAACAGTAGGATTTTTCATTCCACTATAAATATAGCAGAATGAAGAGTTGTGGCTAGAAAAGGGGCGGGGCCATAGTGTGCACACTGCCGCATCACTGCGGTGAGTTTTCACCCACTGCAGCACACACTATTGCTCCCATAGTGCCCCTGCAAAATGTGTAGCTATTTCCAGCTCTACTGCCGGCCGCCTCCAGCTCCGTCCCACCCTACCCCATGGACCACCCCTCCCTGCCTCCTGGACTGCCCCTTTTGTGAGGCCCGGCTCTTGTGCGCATAACAGGGGTTACACGCATGGCCAGATCCCTACTAAAATGTATACAGTGCACACAAGGCCCGGATTTTACATGTGTGTGTGTGTGTGGGTGGGGGGGGGGGGGGGGGGGGAGTTTAAAATTTGCCCTATATTGTAATAGAGTTACAAATAAATAATACTTTATATATTGTCTGAGCCCGTCAAAAATGGGAATGGGAGAGAGATAGTCAGAGCTGTATTAGCTCTAACAGATATAAATCACAAACAATAAGCCCTACTATCCAGAAACCGGAAGTACACGTACAAAACAATAAATGAGAGACTTCAATATTATTAATAAAGTAATGTGGCCTCTCCTATGTTGGGTCTGATTGCTATACAGATCCCGTTGGTAGTGGTCCTACATAATTTGTCCTCACAGCAATTGTACTTTTGCATATGGCGTATTGAATTTTGAAATATTAACCCGAAACCTTATTTTATTGTTTAGCTCTAACAGAGACAGCCTGTCTATTTTTTAATTAATTGTTTGCTGACCTATGGAGTCTTCTGCAGGAAGGAATTTTAAATATAAAAGCACTGGACAAAGAGGTCAGTCGATTAAAGTAAACAAACAGTTGACTTGAGCAGTGCTCCCTGCTTATTGCTTTTGCACATGGGAAAAGAACCATTTTGGAGACAGATTGGAGAGAGACTTTGAGGGGACAAGAAGCATATCTGTATAGCTGCAGTTAGTGAGAAAAAATGAATTGTTTTTTTGTTTTTTTTTAATAGACAGCAAAAGGAATTTTTGACCTGAGAAATATCCTTATTCCATGGCAGATGTGGTTTGTATTCTAACCCAGTGGTACAGCTCTACTAGAAAAAGAGAACCTTTGAAGAGAAGGCTAAGGAAAAAGGAGACATTTGTGTGGAAGAAAATTTAGTTTAAAGTTGAGGTTATCAAAGAGACGTGTCAAAATCGTAATCTGCTGTAGTTAAAAATATTCGAGTGAAGTAAAGCTTGAACTGAATTCATTTAATTGTGAATTGGATTTGTTCAGTCAGAAGCGAGAATTATAGTCAGAAGCTGTAAAAGTTGACTGAAATGCATACTGGCTCTGCACAAGAACTCTGGAAGAATGAACTGCTGGTATAAACATAGAAACATAGAAATGGTGGCAGAAAAAGACCAAACAGCCCATCCAGTCTGCCCAGCAAGATTTAACACTTATTTTTTTTTCTCATACTTATTTTATTTATTTTATTTATTTTGATTTTTTCTATACCGGCATTCGTGATAACATCACATCAAGCCGGTTTACAGTAAACAATGGGGTAATAACTGGAACATAGAACCAAATATGTAATATACATATTATAAATACAGTTACAATAAACAAGGATACGTACAACTAGGAGTAAGAAGAAGAAAAGATAGGAACTTTAACATGTTGTATTAACCTGTAGAATGGTAAAGTTTCCAAAGATGGAAGTGAATGATTTACAATGAATTGTAATACTTATCTGGTACTCTTGGCCCTTATTAGTAACTTTTTGGTTCTAGCTCCCTTCCACCCCTGCCATTGATGTAGAGAGCAGTGCTGGAGCTGCATCTAAGTGAAGTATCAAGCTTAATTGGTTAGGGGTAGTAAATGCCGCAATAAGCAAGCTACTCCCATGCTTATTTGTTTACACAGCCTGTGTAATTCAGTCCTTGTTGGTTGTTGTCTGAATATAAATCTTCTTTTCTTCATTCCTCCTGCCATTGAAGCAGAGAGCTATGCTGGATATGCATTGAAAGTGAAGTATCAGGCTTATTTGGTTTGGGGTAGTAACTGCCACAACAAGCAAGCTACCCCCCCCCCCCCACACTTTTTGTGAATGTAAATCCTTTTTTCCTCATTTCCATTGAAGCATAGAGCAATGTTGGAGTTGCATTAACCGTGTGTATGTTTATTGACTAAGGGTATTAATCACCAGGTAGTAGCTGTTATTTCTGCAAGCCACCCCATGCCTGTTCTCTTCATTCACATCCTCTAGATTTTATGGATCCACAGCGTTTATCCCACACCCCTTTGAAATCCTTCACAGTTTTGGTCTTTACCGCTTCCTCCGGAAGGGTGTTCCAGGCATCCACCACCCTCTCCGTGAAGAAATACTTCCTGACATTGGTTCTGAGTCTTCCTCCCTGGAGTTTTAAATCATGATCCCTGGTTCTGCTGACTTTTTTCCAATGGAAAAGGTTTGTTGTTGACTTTGGATCATTAAAACCTTTCAAGTATCTGAAAGTCTGTATCATATCACCCCTGCTCCTTCTTTCCTCCAGAGTGTACATATTTAGATTAAGAACATAAGAAATTGCCATGCTGGGTCAGACCAAGGGTTCATTAAGCCCAGCATCCTGTTTCCAACAGAGGCCAAAACCAGGCCACAAGAACCTGGCAATTACCCAAACACTAAGAAGATCCCATGCTACTGATGCAATTAATAGCAGTGGCTGGCTATTCCCTAAGTAAAATTGATTAATAGCCATTAATGGACTTCTCCTCCAAGAACTTATCCAAACCATTTTTAAACCCAGCTATACTAACTGCACTAACCACATCCTCTGGCAACAAATTCCAGAGCTTTATTGTGCATCGAGTGAAAAAGAATTTTCTCCGATTAGTCTTAAATGTGCTACTTGCTAACTTCATGGAATGCCTCCTAGTCCTATTATTCGAAAGTGAAAATAACTGAGTCACATCTACTCGTTCAAGACCTCTCATGATCTTAAAGACCTCTATCATATCCCCTCTCAGTAGTCTCTTTTCCAAGCTGAACAGCCCTAACCTCTTCAGCCTTTCCTCATAGGGAAGCTGTTCCATCCCCTTTATCATTTTCTTCAATCTCTCCTCATAAGTTATTCGATGAAGACCATCCACCTTTTTGGTCGTCCTTCTCTGGACCACCTCCATCCTATCTTTGTCCCTTCGGAGATACGGTCTCCAGAACTGAGCACAGTACTCCAGGTGAGGCCTCACCAAGGACCTGTACAAGGGGATAATCACTTCCCTTTTCTTACTCGATATTCCTCTCTCTATGCAGCCCAGCATTCTTCTGGCTTTAGCTATTGCCTTGCCACATTGTTTCACTGACTTCAGATCGCTAGACACTATCACCCCAAGGTCTCTCTTCTGCTCCATGCACATCAGCCCTTCACCCCCCATCGAATACAGTTCTTTCAGATTTCCACACTCCATATGCATGACTCTGAACTTCTTGGCATTGAATCTCAGCTGCCATATCTTCGAACAGTCTTCCATCTTCCTTAAATCCTGTCTCATTCTCTCCACTCCTTCCGGCATGTCCACTCTGTTGCAGATCTTAGTATCATCCACAAAAAGACAAACATTACCTTCTATCCCGTCCGCAATGTCGCTCACAAAGATATTGAACAGGACTGATCCCAACACCGATCCTTGCGGCACTCCAGTTAACAATGCTCTCTCTTCAGAGTAAGTTCCATTTACCATCACACATTGTCTTCTGTCTGTCAACTAGTGTGCAATCCAGGTCACCACTTCGGCAGTCACTCCTAAGTTTCTTATTTTATTCACAAACCTCCTGTGTGGTACCATATCAAAAGCTTTGCTGAAATCCAAGTAGATGACATCAAGTGCTCTTCCTCGATCCAATTCATTAGTCACCCAGTCAAAAAAGTCAATCAGATTTGTCTGACAGGACATTCCCCTGGTGAATCCATGCTGCCTCTGGTCCAGCAATTCTTACGACTGTAGATAGTTCACTATTCTTTCTTTCAGCAGCGAGTGCATTACTTTTCCCACCACCGAGGTGAGGCTAACTGGCCTGTAGTTTCCAGCCTCCTCTCTGCTCCCACTCTTGTGAAGCGGGACCACCACCACTCTTTTTCAATCACTCAGCACCACTTCCGTTTCTAGGGATCTATTGAACAGGTCACACAGCGGAGCCGCCAGCACATCTGAGCTCCCTCAGTATCCTGGG
Source organism: Rhinatrema bivittatum (assembly GCF_901001135.1). Classification (NCBI taxonomy): domain Eukaryota; kingdom Metazoa; phylum Chordata; class Amphibia; order Gymnophiona; family Rhinatrematidae; genus Rhinatrema; species Rhinatrema bivittatum. Next base: position 340,361,475 of record NC_042620.1, on the reverse strand, counting down.
ATGAACCTCATCAGGCCCCATAGCTTTGTCCACTTTCAGTTTCCCCAGCTCTTCCCATACATTCTCTACTGTAAATGGAGTTACATCTACTCCACTCCCCTCCAGTTTCTTGTTAACTAGCGACGGTCCTTCTCCGGCGTCCTCTTTAGTGAACACCAAACAAGTATTTGTTTAATATTTCTGCCATTTCTTCATCTCTTTCCACACATTGATCCTTTTCACCTTTCAATTTCACTATACCACTTTGAAATTTTCTCCTTTCACTGATGTATCTGAAAAATGTTTTGTCACCTCACTTTACCTCTTTCGCAATCCTTTCTTCCACGTCTTGATTACTTTCTTCGTCTCCCTCAGTTCCACCAGATATTCTTCTTTGTGCTCCTCCCTTTGGGATCCTTTATATTTCTTGAACGCTGTTCTTTTAGCTTTTATTTTGTCAGCCACTTCCTTTGAGAACCAGATAGGTTTCATTTTTCTTTTGCTTTTCTTTACTTTTCTAACATATAGATTGCTAATTGCTCCTTTTAGTTTGGTCCATTGTTGATCCACATCTCTCTTGTTCTCCCAGCCTTCTAGTTCTTCCTCCAGATACTTCCCCATTTCATCAATGTCTGTGTTTTTGAACTGCAAAACTCGGGTCTTCGTGCTTCTTCTCCGTATCCTATTTGTGATTTGAAACCATACAGTTTGATGATCACTGGTGCTGAGGAGGGCACCGACCTGGACATTAGAGACATTATCTCCATTAGTGAGTACTAAATCCTAATGGGTTCTATTACCATTTGTTTGAACAGAGCCCCTTGCAGGGCATCCACTATCTCTACTATTGTTAGATTCTGCAGAAGGGATTCTCCAGTCTCCAACAATGACCACTTCTCCTTTCTTTCCCATCTTTTGGATGTCTTCAACCTGTCAAGCTCTTCCTTTTGATTTGGAGGCCTGTAATCCCCTCCAATAAAAATGGATGCCCCATGACCTTTTTTTAGGTCGGCCCATAGTGCTTCTTCTTTGCCCCATCTTCCTTGCAGCTCAGATGCTTGGATATTGTTTCTGACATAAAGAGCCACTCCTCCCCCTTTCCTGTCCTCTCTGTCATTCCTTATCAAGTTATAGCTCAGTATTGCCGTATCCCAATCATGAGATTCTGTGAACCATGTCGCCGTGACAGCAACAATGTCCTAGTCTGCCTCCACCATTTGGGCTTGCAGAACTGGTATTTTATTGCCCAAACTACGAGCATTTGTGCTCATAGCTTTCCAGCTTTTCTCATTCAGGTTACTGCTTTTCTTGGACTCCTTTTGTAACTTATTTAGTTGAGTTTTGTTATCCATTTCACCCTTTTCCATTGCATTTGTATTTGTGGGGTGACATTCTAATTTCTTTCTGCCACCCCCAGCTTCTAGTTTAAATGCCTTATGACATAGGATTTGAATTTATCTCTTAGGATCCTTTTTCCTGCCACAGACAGATGTAATCCATCTATGACATAGAGCTTTTTATTGTTCCATACACGGCCCCAGCCCCCAATAAATCCAAAACGTTGTTCCTTACACCAGGATTTGAGCCATACATTGAAGTTATTAATATAACTTAGCCTCTCCTTCCCCTTTCCCTGAACAGGTAACACTTCTGAAAAGGCAATGGTTGTCACCATGTGACTAATCTGCTTCACTAGAGACTGGAAATCTCTCTGTACCACTTGGATGCTGTTTCTAGCAAGGTTATTGTTTCCCAGATGGATGATAATAACAACTTTAGAGTCTTTGCTTTCTTCTTTGATCACTTTAACTATTTGAATAGCATTTCTGCTGGCCGATGATCCTGGGAGGCATTTAACTGTAGTATTTCCCTCACTAAGAGTTCCCAGATTAGTGCCTCTGCTGACAGAGTCACCCAGTACAATGAGCTTTTTCCTTTGGTTACTGATTCTATTATGGAATTTCTGTATATATCTTTTCAGATAACACTTCAATCTCTTTCACAAGAGCTTCTTCAATATCTAATACAGAGAAGGCATTTTGTACTTGTGTCACTTGATACAGTGTGTGTCTCCTCATCACAGGTCTAATTCTACCAGAGCCCACTGTTGTTTTTTGAGTTCCTTAATGTCCTGTGTGTGTGTGTGGGGGGGCTAGACCTGTGGGCTGCACAGCTATGAAGAATGGGTGTCTGTGGATCACAGGTCTTATCTTACCTGAGCCCACTGTAAACCCCTTTTTCTTTGACATGGTTTTTCTGTGGTAATGGGGAATTAATTCCTGAATAATGTAAAGTGGGTGAAACTTTCTTTATTGCAGCTAATTCAGCTTTAACTTTAGCCAGCTCTTTTTTTCAAGGAAGAGAGTTCTGAACAAATGGGGCAAGCCCTAAGTTTCCAGATTATTTCCCTCTGCATAAAGGATCCACAATAGTTACATTGGATAGTTCACATTTTGGTAAATTTATTTGATGGATAACACCTAAGGAAATATCAATGCACTAATTTATCTTGTTGCCAATTATGTATTTAGGCAGAGTATATCAGAAAAACAAATCTAGGGGTGTGTGGATAGAGGGGTAGAGTGGGAGGGAGTTAAACAGTTAACATACAGACCTTAAGATACCTGAAAGCCATTAAAGATGCATGAACTTAGAATCATTTGTTGTTGGAAAGGAAACTGTAGAAATAGAGGTCATGAAATGAACTTCAGGGCTGATGACTCAGAACCCTGCCTATAGTAAATATATTGGAGGAAATTTTCCTTCACAAGAGGTACTGGAAGCAAAGGTATTGCAGTTTCTGGACTCTTTGCAGAAGCAGCTGCAAGAGAGAATGAAACCTCTCACAAAATCGAAATCATACATTCTCACTACAATTTGCGATCCATGGGTGAAAAAGAGTCTTACCTTCTAGTCCCAGCATCTCACATTCACGAAGGAGATGTTGGTAGCTACAGTATGAGAATAGACATGACAAAGACAGAGGCAAAGTGGGCATGTAGCACAGGAAAGAGTGGCCACCTCAGAGAATAAAACAAACAGGGGCAGCACCCTGTCAGCTACAACTTTCTCCTCCACCTCAATATGCCAAAGCCATGTTACCCACAAAGAGCATAAGAACAAAAGAAGTGCCATACAAGGTCAGACCAAGCCCAGCATTCTGTTTCGAGCAGTGGCCAATCCAAGTCATAAGTACCTGGCAAGAACCCAAACATTAAATAAATCTCAAGTTACTATTGCTTATTAATTACCGTAATAGCAGTTTATAGATTTATGCTCTAGGAACTTATCCAAACCTTTTTAAATCCAGTTACACTAACTGCTTAAACCACAACTCTGGCAATGAGTGCACTGAGTGAAAAATAATTTCTTCAATTTGTTTTAAATGAGCTACTTGCTAATTTTTGGAGAGCCCCCTGGTCCTTCTAGTATCCGAGAGAATAAATAACCGATTTACATTAATTTGTTCAAGTCCTTTCATGATTTTGTAGACTTCTATCATATCCCCCTCAGTTGTCTCTTCTCCAAACTGAACAGCCCTAACTTTAGCCATTCCATGCCCCTTATCATTTTGTTCGCCCTTCTCTGCACTTTCTCCAGTGCAGCTATATCCTTTTTGAGATGTGGTGACCAGAAATGCACACAGGATTCAAGGTGTGGTCTCACCATAGAGCGATATGGAGGCTTATGACATCCTCAGTTTTATTTTCCATTCTCTTCCTAATAATTCGTAACATTCTGTTTGCTTTTTTGATTGCCATAGAACACTGAGCTGACGATTTCAATGTATTATCCACTATGACACCTAGATCTGTTTCCTGGATGGTAACTCCTAAGATAGAACCTAACATTGTGTAATTACAGCAAGGGTTATTTTTCCCTAATGCATCACCTTGCACTTGTCCACATTAATTTTCATCTGCCATTTGGAAGCCCAATCTTCCAGTCTCACAAGGTCTTCCTGCAATTCATCACAATCCACTTGAGATTTAACTACTCTGCATAATTTTGTGTCATCCACAAACTTGATCACCTCACTCATCATATCCCTTTCCAGATCATTTATTAATATATTAAAAAGTACTGGTCTACATACAGATCCCTGAGGCACTCCAGTGTTTACCTTTTCCCACTGTGAATACTGACCATTTAATCCTACTCTCTGTTTCCTGTCTTTTAACCAACTTGCAATTCACAAAAAGTCATTGCCTCCTATTCAATAACTTTAGTTTTCTTAGAAGCCTGTCATGTGGGACTTTGTCGAACGCCTTGTGAAAATCCAAATACACCACATCTACTGGTTCACCTTTGTCCACATGTTAATTCATCCCTTCAAAAAATGTAGGAGATTTGTGAGGCAAGACTTCCCTTGGGTAAATCCATGTTGGCTGTGTCCCATCAAACCATGTCTATCTAAATGTTCTGTAATTTTATTCTTTATAACAGTTTCCACAATTTTTCCTGGAACTGAAGTCAGACTTGCCGGTCTATAGTTTCCCGGATCACCCCTGGATCTCTTTTTAAATATAAGGGTTACATTGGCCATCTTCCAGTCTTCAGGTACATAGGATGATTTTAATGGTAGGTTTCAAATTTTTACTAAGGTACCCTTCAGTTTGTCAATCAGGCCTACTACATCTTCCAGGTTCACCATGATTTGGTTCATCACCCATAAAAACCTTCCTTGGAACAGGTATCTCTCCAACATTCTCTTCAGTAAATAGTGAAGCAAAGAAATCGTTTAATCTTTCCACGATGGCCTTTAGAGATGTGAATCGTGTCATCGATCGTTAAGACGATCGATGACACGATTCACATCTCTAAAGGCCATCGTGGAAAGGCCAAAGTCCACGACCAGAAGGTCGTGGACTTTGGCCTCTGGCTTGGGGGGGCCAAAGTCCCCCCCAAGCCAGAAGGACTTTGGCCTTTCCAAAGTCCCCCCCCAAGCCTTCTGGTCGTGGAAAGGCTAAAGGCCATGATCAGAAGGCCATCGTCTTAACGATCGATTTTGGCTGGGGGGGGAGGGAATCGGATCGTCGCGGTTTTAGGTTTGTAAATATCATTTAAATCGTGTTTTAGTGTGCCGGGAAAACCGGCACAACCCTAAAACCCACCCCGACCCTTTAAAATAAATCCCCCACCCTCCCGAACCCCCCCAAAATGCCTTAAATTACCTGGGGTCCAGAGGGGGGGTCCCGGTGTGATCTTTTACTCTCGGGCCTCCGGTGCATTGTAGAAATGGCGCTACCTTTGCCCTGTCATATGACAGGGCAAAGGTAGCGCCGGTGCCATTTTGTTTTTTGTCCCCCGATGTCAGGAGCGTAGGAGATCGCTCCTGGACCCCCACTGGACCCCCAGGGACTTTTGGCCAGCTTGGGGGGGGCCTCCTGACCCCCACAAGACTTGCCAAAAGTCCAACAGGGGTCCGGAATGACCTCCTGCAGTCGAATCGTGTTGCCATATGGCCGGCGCCATTTTGTTGCCATACGGCAACACGATTCGACTGCAGGAGGTCGTTCCGGACCCCGCTGGACTTTTGGCAAGTCTTGTGGGGGTCAGGAGGCCCCCCAAGCTGGCCAAAAGTCCCTGGGGGTCCAGCGGGGGTCCGAAACGACCTCCTGCAGTCAAATCGTGTTGCCGTACAGCCGGCGCCATTTTGTGCAAAATGGCGCTGGCCGTACGGCAACACGATTCGACTGCAGGAAGTCATTCTGGACCCCCGCTGGACTTTTGGCAAGTCTTGTGGGGGTCAGGAGGCCCCCCCAAGCTGGCCAAAAGTCCCTGGGGGTCCAGCGGGGGTCCGGGAGCGATCTTCTGTGCTCTTGACGTCGGGGGACCGGAACCGAAATAGCGCCGGCGCCATTAACGCAGACGTGGCCCGAGAGTGGAAGATCACACCGGGATCTCCCCACTGGACCCCAGGTAATTTAAAGCATTTTGGGGGGGTTCGGGAGGGTGGGGGATTTATTTTAAAGGGTCGGGGTGGGTTTTAGGGTTGTTTCAGTGTACCGGTTTTTCCGCCCTCCCCCTTCCCCTGATTTACGATTTTTGACGATAAATCGGGGGAATTCCTATTATATATCGCCGCTAACGATTTTTGATGATTTAAAATATATCGGACGATATTTTAAATTGTCAAAAAACGATTCACATCCCTGATGGCCTTATCTTCTCTAAGTGCCCCTTTAACCCCTCGATCATCTAATGGTCCAACTGACTCCCTTGCAGGCTTTCTGCTTCGGATATATTTTAAAGGTTTTTACTGTGAGCTTTTGCCTCTACGGCCAACTTCTTTTCAAATTCTCTTTTAGCCTGTCTTATCAATATCTTACATTTAACTTGCCATCACTTATGCTTTATCCTATTTTCTTCTGTTGGATCCTTCTTCCAATTTTTGAATGAAGACCTTTTGGCTAAAATAGCTTCTTTCACCTCCCCTTTTAACTATGCCGGTAATCGTTTTGCCTTCTTTCCACCTTTCTTAATGTGTGGAATACATCTAGACTGTGCTGGGCCATCCAGTGCTCCTACCATGTGACAGAGGCCAGCCAATGACACGGATACCCTGTCACATGGTAAGGGCAAAGGGCCATCGGTGCCATTTTGATTAGTGGCAGCCGACGGCCCGAGAGTGGGAGATCGCTCCCGGGACCCCCACTGGACCACCAGGTACTTGTAAAATGTTTTTTGGGGGGTCGGGAGGGTGGGGGAAGCAAAGGGATTAGTTTTAAAGGGTCGGGGTGGGTTTTTTGTTTATTGGCTCGGGCGCAGCCAATAAACAAAACCGCGATCGGGCCCGATGAAAAAACCCCCACATGTGAATCGGAACCGGAATCCGAACCGATTCCAGTTCCGATTCATATCTCTACCCATTATTACTGTGCTACCAATTTGGTTAGCTTCCCTAATTTCTCTTAGCATTTCATAGTCCGTCTCACCATCTTGGCCAGGTGGACAAAAGTATACTCCTATCATTGTACTCTTCCCCAACACACAGAAGGGATTTCTACCCATAAATATTCGATTGTGCATTTAGGGGCGGATTTTCAAAGGGTTACATGTGTATATGACGCGCGTAACCCCCAAAAACTGCTCTTGTGCGCACCAGGTCTATTTTCCATAGGCCCGGAGACACGCACAAGTCCCAGGATGCGTCTAAGTCCCGGGGCTTGAAAAAGTGGGCGGGGCGTGGGCGGTCCGGGGTGGAGAGGGGGCATGGCTGGAGCCTCCAGGCACAGCAGCCATTTGCCGCTGTGCCCGGGATCACGGGCTGGCCGTGGGCCGGTGCTCGCAATCTACGGCTGCCCGGAGGCAGGTGCAACTAATAAAATAAAGATAGGGGGGGATTTAGGTAGGGCTGGGGGCGGGTTAGATAGGGGAAGGGAGGGGAAGGTGGGGGGCCGAAGGAAAGTTCCCTCCGAGGCTGCTCCGATTTCAGAGCAGCCTCAGAGGGAACGGGGAAAACCATTGGGGCTCCCCTAGGGCTCGGCGCATGCAAGGTGCACAAGTGTGCACCCCCTTGCGCACGCCAACCCCGGAATTTATAACATGCTTGCGGCTACATGCGCATGTTATAAAATCGGGTGTAGATTTGTACGCGCCGGGTTGCGCGCACAAATCTACACCCGCGTGTAACTTTTAATATCTGCCCCTTAGTCTCTTGCAGGATGTTTATTCTGTTGGACTCTATGCCATCCCAAACATAAAGCGACATTTCATCGCGCATTTATTTATTTATTTAAGGTGTTTTGTATACCGTCATTCGGTTTCACCATCGTAACGATTTACATACATCGGTTTACATAGTCATGCAGCAACTTACAGTATCATCATTATAGAGACGTTAATTGTAGTGAAATTATTTACATCGTTCAGATCTAAAAGTTCATATAATTTGTACCCTAGTATAGCACTGTCCCATTGGCTATCCTTCATCCACCATGTCTTTGAGATGCCAATTAAGTCTATGTCATCATTTACTGTTATACATTCAAATTCTCCCATCTTACTTCTTAGACTTCTGGCATTTTCATTCAAATATTCAAAGTTTGTTTTTTCTTTGTATTTTCATTCTGCTTTTTAATTGATAGGGATAAATTAGAATTTTTTAGCTCATGTGAGTTTTTAGTTACAGGCACTTAGACTACTTTTCTTATTATTGGAACCTCACTGTTGGGATGCTCTAATTCTAATGCATCATTAGTATCCTTTGAAGATACCTCCCTCCGAACAATGCGCTGCTGAGCCACTGTCAGCGTTCCCCTTTGTTCTAGTTTAAAAGCTGCTCTATCTCCTTTTTAAAGGTTAGCGTCAGCAGTCTGGTTCCACACTGCTTATTAGCTGCCTTACTGGCTGACTATTTAAAAATAAACACTAACTTCTGTTTATTATCTGCCTTACTGACTATTAAAAGCACAAACACACTAAATAATAGACCCCAATAGTTTACTTCTCCACAATAATAAAAAAAAAATTCCAAGCAAAACTTACTGATTCCTTTCAGCCACCAGCAAGGTGATCCTCTCAGTGCTCCCACTGGAGAGCAGGTCCTTGCTACAGAATCCTTTCCTGCTGCACCAGGTTGATGCTCTCTGATCATGAGACCTTCTTCCTCCAAGGCAGCACCAGGGCTGCCAGACTGAAGTTGGGACTTGGCTACTATGTCCCTGAAGGTCTTATCTGTATACCTCTCTGCCTCAGCTCCTCCAGTTCTGCCACTATAGCATCCAGAGATCAGACTCGTTCTCTGAGAGACAGGAGCTCTTTGCATAGGATGCACATATACAGTTTGTCACTGGCAGGTAAAACAATCATACAGTCCAGCATCAAGAGGACCTCTTCTTGCTGCTGGACTTCTGCCTTCATCTTAAATTTGTTCAGTTACTGGTTAAGTTTTAGGTTGCTATGGGTGTAGAACTGCGTACAATTAGGGTCCTTTAAATGTATGAGTGTATTCACTATATATCTGGTAGTTATCTACAAGGGAATGATCAAACTCTTGATAAGGTGTGGGGAATTTCCGAGTTTAAGGTAAAAGTCTGATTAAAAAAAAAATGCTTTTAAATGTGAACGTGACACCTGCCTATATTTTAAAGCAGTGGTTCTCAACCTTTTTTCTGTTGAGACACACCTGACAGATGGTTCTCACATACATGACTCACTGAACACATGACCGTCATGGAGCTAAATGTAAACATACACTCTGTATCTACAGGAACCGTCCTGACCCCCTAACAGTGGGCGCAGAACAGAACTAGGACATTCCTCCTTCAATTTATATTGCAAAAAATATATTTCTGGTGTCATCTCAGTAACAGCAACATAAACAGTTTTTTATGCGCAATAGCCCTCCTTATGAAAAAACAGTAATTTATCACCCATACATGTCCTATTGAGAAAACACAACAAATAATATTGATACAAATGCCTACATGCTAGTAAAATACTTCACCTCTGTCACACACATAGAATCGACCTTCACCAGGTACAGAAAGACCGCAAATTACAAATATGGAGACAGAAACTGGAATGGAGACCCAAAAAAGCCACTCTGCATGCAGAGCAAAACTGAAGAAATGGAAACAGAAATATAGCACCTAATAGACTCCCAGGATCTGCAATAATGCACACAAACTAATGCACAAAAAGTTACACCTGCCTTATGAAACTCATTCAAACAGTAACAACCCTACCTATGAAAAGGCAACACTACAAATATTTAACCAGGCCCTAAACACCAATACACCTCCTATGAGGAAAACAGAACAAGCCAAGCTGCTATAGATCCCTACACAGAAACTACAAGCTTGCAGAATACCTATACCTGGGTCACACATGCAGAACACAGATAGATCCTCACCAAATACAGAATACAGTGACCATCAATTAATGATTTTGTTTTTCCATTGTTGCACTGCATACACTCAATCTGGTTTCTTGCCGTTTCCAGTTCAGTTTTTGTCTCCACATTTCTATTTATACATTTCTCAAGTAATATAAAATAATCATTCTAAAACTAGAATAATAAATATAATAAATGTTTCAAAACAGCTGATAAATAGAATAACATCCGATCATTAAAAACTTACAAAACTATTAAAAATTCTCTAAACACCAATAACATTTTTCAAACAGCAGACACATTAATACCCAATAATTAAAATGGCAGTCAATCAAGAAAGATAAACTTAAAAAGTCACCTTTACTTACCCTCTCCGGCAACTCTCCTACTCCTTTCCCTTGTAGGCCTTACAACATATCAGAAGCAGCAATGGCTGCTGAAGCTTTGATCTAACACTCCTCTTCCTTAGGATCCATGATTAGTCTGTCTCACACACACACACATTTTCTGTCACTCACACACCAGTCATCTCCCTGACCAGTCTTTCTCTCTCTCTCTCACACACACACATACACAAGTCACACCCCTGACCAATCTCTCTTTCTCTCATACACACACACACATACCAATCACACCCCTGACCAATCTCTCTTTCTCTCACACACATACCAGTCACACCCCTGACCAATCTCTCTTTCTCTCATACACACACACATACCAATCACACTCCTGACCAATCTCTTTCTCTCACACACATACTAGTCACACCCCTGACCAATCTCTCTTTCTCACACACACACACCCACCAGTCACACCCCTGACCAATCTCTATTTCTCTTATACACATACCAGTCTTACCCTGACTAATCTCTTTCTCTCACACACATACCAGTCACACCCCTGACCAATCTCCCTTTCTCTCACATACCAGTCACACCCCTGACCAATCTTTTTCTTTCACACACATGCCAGTCACTTCCCTTACCACTCTCTTGCTTTCACACATTTTTTCTCTCTCTCTTACTTACACACACAGTCTCAATCACACACATTCTCTCACACACTTACACACATGCTGGCTCACTCTCTCTTTCTCACTCACTCACCCCCACCCTAGCACACAAGGCAGCTATAGCACAAGGCAGCCGGTATTCTCCTATTAAAGCAGTCGTGACAGGCTGTGAACTGCAGCAGGAGTGACTGACCCCCGGCCCTGCAGCAGTAAGAAGGCAGCACTCAGCTGTTTGCCTGTGCTGCAATCATCAAAGCACAGAGCAGTCAGTTGAGAATGTGGCCACGAAGATTTCCTGCCATGCTGCAGTTTGGGAAACCTGTCTACAAGCCATGGTGTGCAAGGGCTACGGGAGTCAGTTATGGTCTCTCTGTGGGCCTTTGTTGGTCACATGGGTGAATGGCCAAGAGCAGAAAGGCCATGATTCTAACTGCAGGAGCCAGGGGAAGCTCCCACAGTGCAGAAGCTGCAGGGAGGAGGGGCTGAGAATAGTGGCTGTAGGCTGTGGATGTTCAGAGCCCCAGGAAGCCAATGACAGGCTCCCCATGGTATGGTGAGGCTGTGTTTTGAACTGCAGGAGCCATTTGCAGGTTCCCCATTGCCTGCGGAGAGGCAGGAAGTGTTCCTGAAGGGAAGAGCTGGAGTGGACAGCTGCGTGTCGAGCCACTACAGTTGCCAGCCCTCTCACAAAGGCAGCACTGTATGTTATTTCCCATGCACCTCGTCTTCTCCAGGTTATATATGTTTAGATCCTTCAGCCTCTTTTTCTGCCGATACAGACCCCACACAATTTCTCTGGACCGCATGCATCTTGTCTTTATCCTTTTTGAGATATGATCTAAAAAACTGAACATAATATTCCAGGTGAGGCCTCACCAAGGACCTGAACAAGAGCATTATCACCTCCTTTTTCTTACTGGTTATCCCTCTCTTTATGCAGCCCAGCATCCTTCTGGTTTTTAGCTATCGCTTGTCATGTTGCTCTGTTGCCTTCAGATTGTCATACACTATTACCCCAAGGACCCTCTCCTGGTCCGTGCACATTAATCTTTCACCCACTATTGCATACAGTTATTTTGGATTTCTGCACCTCAGATGCATGACTCTGCACTTCTTGGCATTAAGTTTCCAGGTCGTTCAGTGGACCCGCCAGCACATCTCTGAGCTCCCTCAGTATCCTGGGATGCACCTCATCCTGCCCCCATTGCCTTGTTCACTTTCAGTTTGCCTAGCTCCTCCCATACATTCTCTTCTGTAAATGGGGTTGCATCCACTCCATTCCCATCCATGGTGTTGTGAACCAGCAACAATCCTTCTCCAAGGTCTTCTTTAATGAACTCTTGTCACCTTTCAGCTTTACTACACTACCTCAGACCTTCCTCCTTTCTCTGATATATCTGAAAAATGTTTTGTTACCCTCACTTTTCCTTTTACTTTCCTGATTTCAGTCTCCCTCAGCTTCACCAGGTATCTTTCCCTGTTTGGGATTCTTTATACTTCTTGAATGCTGTTCTCTTTGCCTTTATTTTTCCAGCTACCTCCTTTGAGAACCAAATTGTTTTTTTTATCCTCTTACTTTTGTTTATTTTTCTAGCATATAGATTTGATACTTTTGTAGTAGCTCCTTTTAATTTGATCCACTGCTGTTCTACCTCACCCATTTTCTCCCAGTCTTCCAGTTCTTTCTCCAAGTATGTCCCCATTTTGAATCTTCGTGTGACTTCTCTCTATCCTGGCTGCAATATCGAACTATACCATCTCATAATCACTGGCACTCATGTGAGCACCTACCCGGACATTATCCCCATTTGTGATCACTTTGTCGAATGTCACTCCCTTCCTCGTGGTTCCATCACCATTTATTTGAGCAGAGTCCCTTGAATGGCATCTACTATCTCTCTATTTATTGCAGATTATGCAGTAGGGATACTCCAATCTACATCCGGCAGATTAAAATCTCCAACGAGCAACACTTTTCCTTTGTTTCCCACCTTTTTGATGTCTTTGATCCGATGTCTGTCTAGTTCTTCTGTTTGAATCAGAGTCCTGTAGGCCACACCGTTTTAAATGGAAGCACCACTTTCTTTTTCTTAAGAATGCCCATAATGTTTCTTCTCTATCTCACATTTCAGTTGCTTGGATATTGTTTGAGACATATTTCCCTCTTTTCTGTCCTTTGTCCGTCCTTAACAGGTTATAGCCTGGAATGGCCATATTCCAGTCTTGGGACTCTGTAATAGCAACATTGTTCAAGTCCACCTCAACCATAAGAGCGTGCAGGTTTGGAATTGTATTGCCCCAACTATGAGCATTCGTGATCATAGCTTTCCAACTTTTCTCCCTTGATTTGCTGCCCTTTCTAGTTACCTTTCCTCCTCCTTTGCTAAAGTGGAATATTCAGTTGATTGATTTTGTTATTTCCTCCTCTCACTTTGGAGGTAATTTTCAAAGGAATTACGTGCTTAAATGTCACATACTGTTGTAACAATTTTCAAAAGCCATTTACTTGCGTAAAGTGCACTTACATGAGTAAATCCTATGGACAATTCAATGGCATATATTGTAGCAATTTTCAAAAGCCCACTTACTTGAGTAAATGCATATTAAAATCAGGCCCTTTCTATATTGCTTGAGAATGACATTCCAACTTCATTGGCCACCTTCTGCCATACCGATTTTCTAAATTAAATGTCTAATGCTATATGACCTGAATTTATCGTTTAGGATCTTCTTTCCTGCCGCTAAAAAATATATACCATCCTTATGGTATAGTCCTTTACTGTTCCACATATGGCCCCAGTTTCCAATGTATCAAAATCCACTTTCTTTACACCATGTGATAGGACAAAGTCCAGGGATTGGATCTGAGCCACGTGGCCTGGGTCCAATCCTTGGACCTTGCCCCAGTCACATAGCTGGGGCAAGGTTATGTCAGCACCATTTTGAAAAATGACATTGACTGGGTGGGGTGCAAGGGTGTGCCCTGGCTCCATCGCTGGAATAGGATTGCTATTTTAAGGTTCAGAGGTGCAGAAGAAGTGTGTGTGTGTTGGGGGGAAGGGGGGTTCCCTGAACCCAATTTTAGCCTATTCACATCTATGGGAGGAGGGGAAGGGAGATGCTGGGAAGGTACACTATTCACTAATGAGTGGGGGAGCTGTTGCCATATGTGATTTTAGCATTTTTTTTTTCACTTTGAGGAGTCAGAGTTGCTTTGAAATGTTGCCCTGGACTGAGCCAGGGTTCAGACCTGACATCCGCTCAACTTTTTCTTTAGCCCGGTATTTTTTGTTTTTCCACAGGCCCTGTAAATATAACAAGGGAGCCTAGAGATCTGTGTTAAGGTCCCAGGTCTCTTGCTTCACTTTACAGCATTTCCAAAAGGTGTTATTTTATCATGGCTGACTACTTTCTTGGTCGGCCATGATAAAATACTAACATCAAATCGCATATTAATAACCATCTTTGCATGCATTTGCATTATTCATGCATGCAAATTGCATGCAAGGAAGGTCATTGTAATAGGGGAGTGAAACCAGTGTGGGGACGTACATAATATTGTGTATATCATGTGATATCACTGTGATAGTGCTTTATCGTGTGATATATGCTGTTTAATGCATGTTAGAGAACTAACGTGGCTTGATGCATCTCCCAGTTAGATTGTAAAATCTTCTGATGGATAGCCATGTTAGTCTGGTATAGCAAAAATGAGAGGAGTCAAATGTGCCTTATACACTAAATTAATTAGTCTGTAGGTGCCACTTGACTCCTGTCACTTCATTTAGAATGTAAGCCCTCAAGAACTACAGTGGATGCCAACATCTTGAATCAGATACTTGTGAGGCATCCCAAATTTTTCCTGCTTCTCACAGAGAAGCTGCCTCGCCTTCATGCTTCAATTGAAGTGTCCTGTTATTTTCCTGTATCTCTCTATCAGGTTCTTCAGGAATTAATTCCTGTCATCGTTGGCCCCCAGCCCCAGGGCATCCTCCATTGTCAGTGCAGCAAGTGTGGATAGCAATGGATACCCTGAAAGCCTTCATCTTCTATTACCTTTACCATATTTGCACCATTGTCTGTAACAAAGAAACCATCCTGAAGACTCCTGCCTCTTGAATCTAGCTGCCAACCCTCCAGCATCATTCTTCTGGCTGAGAATATTGCATGAGGTGTGGAGTCTATCCATCAATTGGGTGTGCAGCAAAGCCCACCTCAACCTTGATGACCTTTCCCTTCTAGGGCTGTTGCCTGTCCCTGCCTCAGCCAGATCCTACAAGTGTGCTATTAAGAAGAGGTAAGTATGAACAGCATTCCTGCTGGTCCAGAAATTGCTAAGGAAATGCACACTATTCCCCTCTGCCTTAGCCAGTTGCACCTGAATGCAGGTACAGCACTGGTTGTTGTGGGGGGGGGGGGGGAGGGGGGGGAGGGAATACCTTCTTACTAAATGTAGTTCTGGATGGCACTTTGCAACTGGGGGCTAACTTAGGCATCAGACACTTAAACCCCATATTCTCCACTATTTGCAGGACTGGTCATCAAGGGCCAATCATTACTTCTTTAGAGGCTGCCTGCCTCTTGCCCCTTGACAATACTACAGAGCAACATCCCATTCCTGTATGAGGGGTTGCCATTTCGGACACATGGCCGGAGACTTCTGGCTTGCCATCTGACTGCTGAAAGGGGCTGGAAGGGGATCAGCTTGGGGAAAGTCTTCTCCTTTTCAATCCCTTTCCTCTGTCATTTATCTTGACTGGCAGAAGAGGTCCTCAGGCTAGTACTACTGTCACCTTTCCCTGATGCCAATGCTAGCATGTGCTGCTTCTCCAGGTGATGCTGCATACTAGCATTGTCAGATGCCCCACTTCCTTCCCTTGACTGAGCAAATTATGAGTCTTCCCTCACTTTAAAGTGACTCCAGATCAGGGTTGACTCCTGCGATCTCTTCTCTACATCATTGGGGGCTGATGCTGGCACTGGAGTTGAGGTTGATGTGGACCCTGAGGAAAAATGCCAGGGATATTGCTTACATTCTCTCCCTTTGTTGCCTGTTGCTCCTAGGAGTTGCTCTCATCACCATCAATATCATCATCTATCTTTCCCATTACTGAACTGGAGGTTAAGATGCTACTGACTAATCTTTGCAGATGTTCTTCAGCTACCAGATGTTCAAGTTCTGATTCAGGGAATCCCAGACAAGATTCTTCCTTAGTTGTTGAAAATACTGCATCCATTGCCTCAGAATGAGTAAAGAAAATGTAGAGAAGCATGTAGCTGAGTTTGGTTGTTGCACTTCTACTGCCCCAGTTCATCCCCCTGCCCTGCTATTGTCTGCCTTGGATGGCTCTTACACCTTTTCCCTCTGCTCCAAAACAAGAAAGAGAGGAACAGGCAATGGTGGCACATGCTCTCCAAGTTTCAATTTCTTCAGCCTCCAGCCACCTTACACTCCTGCCACTCTGCAATTTCAGGGCAGAACTAATGCATTTTATATCACTTCTACTAGACATAGACTGTGCTGGACCTGCACCACCTCTCTGCCCCTGCCAAAGCTACCAACCCTGCCAACATTCTTTCCTCTCACTTGCCCTAACATGATTAAAGTTTTTGATGTGCACTGCCTACTGGAGGCTTGGATGTTTCAAATGTCACTATAACTATACTCCAACTCACAATACCACTCACTGTAAGGAGAAGTGTCTGTTACATACACATATACAGTATATATGTGCTGTGCTATGTGCTATGGTTACTTGTTACGACTCTTCTCTTCAATCTCTGAGTATGCACTGCTCACCTAACTGGTATCCAGAGATAAACAATCACTAGCACTGCTGCAACTGCAAACTCCACACTATCTCCCACCCTTACTCTCCCCCAGTGAAACGAGAAATCAAAATCTGTTTCTGGAACAGTGAATGTGTGTGAGCCACTGCAGCACAGAGAAGATCAAAGGCAGCCCAGTTTCTAGCTTTTTTTTATAAATTCTGAAAGAGCTTCAAAGCACACATCCTTCTCTATCAACTGTTAGAGAAGAAATACAGAGCTTCTTGAACATGCTCAGAATATAGTGGGAGGATATCAGCGTCACTTGATCCAGAAAGCAGCTTTAGGCTTTGTGATACCCTTGGAGCAGTCTAGGACAGGAAAAGGTCGGAGAACAGACCAGGCTGGAGTCTGTTCTGCTTTTCAACAGTTTTCAAACAGTTCAGCAAAACAAAATCAAAATGGCTGCTTACCTCAGCAGACTGACAATGCAAGAACAGTTTTCAACAAGAGCACAGCACTCCATTACAGCTTCCTTCTTCTCCCTGGGGCCTCTCTAACTCTCTCAGGGCCTCACCTTTGTATCCCTTACCTCAGGGAAACACCCCCACCTGAGGATCCCTTTCCTGTCTGTCTTAAGGTGGACTGGGCCAGATAGCTGGAGCCGGTCCGTTAAAGCAGTCTGAGGCTCTCTGTCATATACTCTATCACAGGCTTGCTTAGAAAGATAATTCACTGTGATTTGTCTTCTGTGTGGTGTTTTTGCTAATTTGTCATGACTCAGCTCTGACAGGGATCTAACATAGGATTACATAGGAAAGAGTTGGTTGCTAAGATTGCTACACCTGTTTACTTAGAGCAGAGCTATAGACTTCAATGGGCCTTATATTTAAATGAGAAACATAAATGAATAAGATGAAGAATATTTGTTTCATTTGTGAGTCCTCTCTATTCATTTCGGAGTACCAAAAATGAAACAACTATGGATTTATTCATTGTGTTTTACCTATTGTTTCAAATGAATACAAATCCCTACTACATGGACCACTAAATATATCATAGAAATAGTAGTTAATTGAAGAGATATCTACTTTTGGACTATGATAGTAATGTAATACTTTAGTATTATAATACATGAAGTAGACTTTTTTTGTCTTTAAAACAAAGTGTTTTTTTTTAACATGGAGCGTCTGTATTTATAGTAATGTTTCCTTAATTGAGTGCAATAAAAAGATTCTCCTGTCATATTCTGTATTTTTTTACAGTATTTTGGGGGAAACCACGGAAACGTAATATATCAAAAAGTTAAAGGAACACACAATTAAGTTATCACATTAGGTTACTGGCTCAAACTATTGAATAAAGGAATGAAATACAAGATTATATTCCTCAGTCCTAATGTGGGTGGTTGACTTGTTAGAAATAGCAAAAGCTGGAAAATGGCAATTTAAATTGTCTTGGCAGGGCCCCAGGGACTTACTGGAGATTCAGAATCAGGCCATGGAAAAAAAAAAAAAGAAAAGCCTTGATTTCTATAGTTACAGCTTTTCAAAGTGAGCTTGGAGAAACCCCAAAACAAGCAATGTAAAAATGGAGAGTCGCTGTCCCATACAGTAAACTAAAACAGCTCAAAATAAACTTGAATATCATGTTGCAAATGCAGTCACCAATATGATATATACAAATATTGTTGTTTGAAAATCCAGCAAATAAGAATAATATAAAAAGAATTATGCTGCATAACTGCTAAAAAAAAAATATATATATATATATATATATATATATATATTGATTGAAGTGTGTTCATTTATTTTCAATCTAATTTTAAAGTTCTTTTTTCTGAACATGAATTTTGACTAAAGAATATACTTTGTCATCAATTTGTCATGCAACATACAGAGACAAAGAGTTAACGCTCTCCCTCGATATTCGGCTTGAGTCAAACATACATACATTTAAAAAACTGAAGACATGGCTGTTTGAACAGGCTTTTACCCAATCAAGCTAATCCCCGGTTTCAGATACTCTCCCTTTCTGTTAATAGTAACCATGGAATTAGATCCATTATAGTGCTTATTTTATTTCTATCTGCTGTTTTTAGTTAATTTAATATTATTGTACATTGTAATTTGGAAGCTTGGTATTACTGTTTTGTTCTTATATATTTTATTTTAGAGCAATGTTTATTTCTTTTTTATTTTGTTTCTATCTGATTTTATTGTTTTGAAGAATTATTTTAGGATTTATTTCATGATGAAAGTTTTATTATATTATAAGCCGACATGAAGTTAATACAAATGTTCGGTTTATAAAAGTGGTCAATTAATAAATAATAATAATAATTTCTATTTGCACATATAAATAAAGAGGCTAGGCATAGGTATAGCATGCCTACAAATCCAGAAACATGCATACTTCAGAAGAAGCTGGAAATGGTGTAAAAGATAATTCAGAAATATTTTATAAAGATGCACTGAGTTTTTGATTATAGTGATTGCATTACAAAACACAAAATTCCATTTTGGCATACCTTTCTTTGGGGGATTCAGATATAAATGTGTGTTGGGGATAACACATTTTCAGGCATGTTTCGCTGGAGCGAACATTCCTGTTGTTGAGGTTGTGTCACTCTGTCTATCCATCCATTCGTTCACAGGATATATACTAGACACCATTGTTGCTAAAATTTGGCATGATGAATCTATTGACACACTGATAAGAGGACTTTATAAACAACATCAAGCAGCTACAGCCTGACACTTTCCTTGTCATGAAGGATGAAGAATCATCATATCACAACATCCACCATGCAGAAGGTATAGCTGTATGTTACAAACTCTTAAAGACAACTATCTTGATCCACAAATACAATGTAGAATCCGTGGCAAAACTAGTTGAATTCATCCTGATTCATAACTACTTCAGCTTCAATAATGACATTTAATTGCAAAAGGTCCATTATACACAGCCAAGCTACATGATACCAGCATATTTATTTTCATCCAAATGACAGGAATAAACATCTCAACGTTGTAACTGAATCCTTAAAATAAAAGGGCTATCACTCCAAAATCATTTCGAAGAAAATTGCTTCCTGACTCAAAACGCCCAGGGAAAGCGTACTACTATACAAGGAAAGGAGAACTATTAAGTAGGTACTGTTTATAGTAATATACAATCCAGAGCTAGAAAACCTAAGGAAAATCATAAAAGACCTACATCCACTACTAAGGAGGATGAATTACTGAAATAAATATTCCCTGCTCCCTTAGCTGTAGCCTTCCAGGGCCAAGTTGAAAACTGAAAATGGCTAAAAAAAAAAATGTTGAAGTTAGTTTAAGTAAACTAAAGATAGAAGCAGGAAAGTAAATAAGATTAGTAAATATGAAAAGCTTATATCATAAATAAATAAATAAATAAATATGTTGTATCTAGTATGATGATCTTCAGTGAAGGTTTGCTTAATAATTTATTTATTTATTTATTTATTTATTTATTTATTTAACAGTTTTTTATACCGACCTTCATAGTAAATAACCATATCGGATCGGTTTACATTTAACAAGGGTATAACTGAAGTAACAATTTAGGTAAAACTATACATAACAAAAGATAAGAATAAGTCAAAGTTACAATCAACAAGGAATAGAGAACTTGATTCTTGCTGTGAAGAGCAAAGGGGCCTTTTAGGAAGATACAGACATAAGAGATTTGAAAGATATGTTGGGATGCCCACCAAAGGGCCTTAAATGTTAGGAGGCCTGTTTTGATCTCAATAAGACAGGAGACAAGTAAACAATTAAGGTCATACAACAGTGGGGTAAAATGAACAAATTTTGTCTTAGCAAATATGACCTTAGTGGCAGTGTACTGGATTAGTTGAAGCCTTCTGATCAAATTGGAGTTCCTCCTAAGGGGCGAGGCTGCGCCTCTCTCCCCTTCTTAAAGGGACAGGGAGGTATGGTCCACCGGTAGGCTCATCCCCGGGCGTAGTCCTCTTCTGCCCTCAAAAGGCTCCTGCTGTCACTTCCAACCTGCCTTTGCAAGGAGCCAGTCCTTCTCCAGGATTCCTTGTCTTCTGCTCCAGCTTTGGCACATTCTGTTGGGATCCCAATCCGTTCCTGGTCTCTTCTTGATGTTCCATTCCAGTCCTGATGTTCCGTTCCAGCCCTGATGTTCTGTTTCAGTCCTGATGTCTTCGTCTATGTTCTAGATGTCCTCAGCTCCGCTCTGACCCATCCCTCGTGGTCCGTGATCAGCCCAGCTGGATTGAGTAGGGCATGTAGAGGCCCAGTGGTCCACGACCACCCCCACTGGGGTGTGTAGGAAGCTGGTGGGACTTTCCATCTGTCGGTGTTGAGGAGTCTTCTCATCCCTCGTCAGACCTCCACTATGTTTCTGATGTCCTTCGTCTTGATGTCCGGTGTCTTTCCAGTGTGGTCCGTGACCAGCCCGGCTGGGCTGTGTAGGGTGCCTGTGGGACATTGCTTGCTTGTTCATCTTCATCTCGTCCTGGGACTTCAGAGGTTCTGCTGTCTGTTCTGTGTGATCCGCGACCACCCCGGCTGGGGTGTGTAGGGCGCTCGGGCGGATATCTTCCATCTGGGCCAAGGTTCCCTCATGTCCTTCATTAGTGCCTGGAGCCTGACGTTTTAGCCTGTCCTGATGTCTCGTCATGGATGTTCCAATGTCTGCATCTTCTGGTGACCAGTCCGTCCTCAGATCGACCCCCGACCTGTCAGGTGCGTATTCACACTGGGTTCCTGGGGCTCAGTCCAAGATGGATCTTCACCTTTGGCACTTGTGTCTTCCTCTGTACCTTTTGCCATCTTGAACTCTTGTATTTGAGTCGATGCCTGTATTGAGTCTGCTTTGCCGTTACGTGGTCCGCGACCAGCCAGGCTTGGCTGTGTAGGGTGCGTGGTGTGGCAACGCTCCTTCAGTTTTAGCCTCCATCCCGTGTCCTCGTCTGCAACCTCGTCCGAGTCCACGTCTCCACCAGTGTCCTGTGTCTTAGTCTCTTCCTCCAGTACCGATGTCTTCTTCCACCCTTGACCTTTGTCCAGCCTGTTGCTTCTTGCTGTTACCCAGCGGCAGGTCCGAAAGGGCTTGGAGTAGTAGAAGGACCACTGAGAGACCACCATTGCGTTGGTGGCCTCACAGAAGCATGCAGGTCCGTAGAGGACCAGTTTCCAGACAAGGACCATCTCTCCGCAAGGGCACACAGTGCAATAGTTTTTGTCTGCATGCTTCAATTATATTTTATGATCTCTTTATTCTGTATTTGATGAGAGTCTATCTGTGTTCTGCTTATGTGATTGAGGTTTTAGGTATTCTGCTAGCATGTAGTTTCTGTGTAGGGATTTACAATAACCTGTTTTTAATCTGTTTTCCTAATAGGAGGTGTATTGGTGTTAGGGCCTGATGTAATATTTGCAGTATGGCTTTTTCACAAGTTGAGTGCTGGCAATTATGATATGGAAGGCTTACTATATTGGAATTGTAGTTCCGTTTATTCCTGGCTTTCTGTGGGCCAAGTCCATACCCAGTGCACTTTACCTTAGGCCTAATTCCATATGGAATCCAATAAAACGCCTTGATTACTATGAGAAAGGTAGTTTATTAAGTCTATTAAACTATTATTATTGAAAGTGTGTTTTTTGCAGTGTATGCCTATATAATATATATGTTGTAAATGATATTTTTACTTCAGAAGATTGTACTTTGAATGCTTGTTTTTCCATATGCAATCTGCCTTTTTAGGTTGGGGAAGTTAATACATTTTAAAATGGAAAAGAATGCATAAGTTTTAATTATCTGGGGAGGGGAGAGAAGGGGGAATGAGAGGCTGTAAGGTTTGTCTGGGGCATCCAATACCCTTGTATCAGCCCTAAGAGAGAGTGTGTCACACACTCACACACTCACACACACACACACAGACTCCCACCATTCACCAACCTCTCACACCCCCGGGGGGCAGATCCTGGAGGAGGGTGGGAGGCAGGCAATAGGGGAATGGAGGAGTCCTATTTCTAGACCCACCCCCAATACACATTTTTCCTGCGTCCCCTAGTATTGGATGACAAAGACTGAGAATAAAAAAAATAACAGGCCCGAAAACTGAGTGGTTAGAGCAGTGGCCTGCAAACAAGGGAAGCCAAGGCTCAAATCCTATTGCCATTCCTTGTGACCTTGGGCAACTCACTTCACCCTCCATTGCTTCCCCCCCTGCCCTGGCCCTCGGTGATTTCACCTGCATCAGGCTATGGTGGTGGTGGTGATTCGTGGGGGGGCACATTGCATCCTTCGTCTCAGGCAGCAGATTGCCTTGAGCCGCCCCTGCTAACTACTCTACATCCGCTCAGCCTGAATTCTATAGTAGTTGAGCTGAAACATCAATCCACCACTTCAATAATGTAAAGTACACAACTACGGTAGAGAAAAGCACTAAGAATAGAAAAATATCTTGACAGCAGATTTCACTTCCCTATTTGAATTGTTAGGAATCAATTTTTGGAGGTTTACACTGGAAAAAAAAATTCCTATTGCTAAACCACAGATTGGAAATGAAATCTTTTGAGTTACTGCCAGAGTTAGTGAGAGAGGTCATGAACTATATCTATAGCTCCTAATATAAAGTGATTCACAGAACAAATATGTCAGGTACTTATGCAAATGATCTGCTAAATCCAGTTAGGCAGATGCAATCAAGTCAAAAGCCTGCTCTGAAGTAGGAACTGTCTGACTGATGGCTGAAAGAAAAGAACAGAAACCATGGTGTCTGTTTCTGAATTTGTGACTTTGGGTGCTTAATGCATTTCTTCTTAGCCTGGCCCTTGAACACCACTCATCCAGTCTGGTTTTCAGGATATCTACAATGAATATGCAGGATATATATCCGCATGCCCGCACGTTGTACGATATCGGCCTAATTTTAATTCCCCGGCGCGCGCCAGTACCAGGAGATATGCGCGCAGCTGGGGCCGCGCACGCCAGGCCCATTTTCAAAGCAGCCCGGCCACACACTATCTCCCGGTTCATGGGGAAGAGCCAGATCTCGAAAAAGGGGGCGGGCTGGAGGAGGGCCGGGGGGGGGGGGGGGGGTGAGGGTCTGGTTGGGGCAGGGGTGGGGGCGAGGGCCGGTCGGGACAGTGCCATTGGGCGCTGCCCTGGTGAAGTGCATGCCGGCCGGCTGCCAGCGCGTGGAACTTTACTGCTGCTCGGGAGAGCGGGTAAGTTCCAAAATAAAAAAAATTAGGCTAGTTAAGGAGGGGTTTAGGGGGTCGGGGTGGAGAGGGGAAAAGGTAAGAAGGCTAGTTAGGGGGTTTAGGAAGTTCCCTCCCAGTCCGCTCCTTTATTGGAATTGGGTAAAGGCCTAGTCGCGACGGGTCACGTTTGTTAAAAAATCCGCCCCCCCATTGCTTGCATGAATCAGCACCGGCCCGCACATGTTATTTACCTCGGCGCATCCATGTGCGCGCACCGGGAATCACACCCCCATGGATGCCCACGCACCCCTTTTAAAATGTACTCTCGAATCTCAGGCATATTCAATGCGGATATCCTCAAAACCAAGCTAGCCAGGGGGCGGTCCTCCCGAGGACCAAGTTGAGAACTAATGCTATAATGAAGAAAGCATTTGTTGTCTTTTACAGCCAGAGCGCAAATTTAGGTTGATGCCCTTGAATGGAGCCCATAACCTCAATTCAGTTTGAAAGACTTCACAGCGAACCCACCAGATATGATAGAGTATAATATCATGTTATCGATAATTCAGTGGGTTCTAACTTCAAATTTCATTGTGAATAACATTTAAGTTCAACTATGACATTGTAACATTCATCAAGAGCCGCTTCCAGGGGTAAATTCTATTAATGCTTAATACGTATTTGTGGTCTAATTACTGATCAATGAAATTGCAAAGTGTAAATTAAAATAAATATCAAAAGAATTTATTCAATTAAATTAGGCAAGTAAAAATGTATGTAACTTAAAACTGTAGAATCGCATCTCTGATACCCTAACCCTGTTGGCCAATCTGTCAGCAAACTTCCCTGACTGTGAGCCCCACTTACTCGTATGTCAGACGAGACGACCCCATGGTGCTGCTTCCTCCCGCTGACAGAAATGCCAGTTGATCTCTTCTTCATTGGAAATTCAGCTGTAATACTGTCAACATGGATTCCTTCGAGGGTCACGGGCAATCGTTTCCCAAATCAGTTTCTGAACCTGAGGAGTATGGCTTTACAGAAAATCCTTCCCCAGGGCGGGATTACTGACCAGTCAAAGGCTGGGAACAGGTCTATCTGCATTTCCACAGCTTGGGTGTCTGGCTGCTGCCTTTTCTCTTACCTGCTCACTGAGGCTGGAGGTTTAAATCTGCAGAATCTCCAATGCAATAGGCTTCAGACCTGCTCCTCCATGGCCAGTCTCCAACAGCCCCAGACAAAACTTCTCTCCGTTTCCATAGGCTCTTGGGCACGTTGGCCAGGGATCATCCATCTGCTCCTTGTGCACTGGGAAAGCTTTATTGTGGCTGTTGGGTCGATATACAGCGAGAGAATGGAAAAACAAGACAGAACCCTTTATGATAAAGTACCAGATATTTGCTACAATATTTAAGTAAATGGATATGCTTGCCATTTTCAGCTTCCAGCCAGCTTGCTAACGGGCCAATACAGTAAAATTCGCGGGAGAGCTGGCGCTCCGAGGCGAGCGCCCGCTCTCCCAATGCGCCCCCAGGCCACTCTCCCGGGCGCGCGATCGAGTATGCAAATGAAAGCCCATGGTAAAAGGAGGCGCTAGGGACACTAGCGCGTCCCTAGCGCCTCCTTTTTGACAGGAGCGGCGGCTGTCAGCGGGTTTGACAGCCGACGCTCAATTTTACTAGCGTCGGTTCTCAAACCCGCTGACAGCCATGGGTTCGGAAAACGGACGCTGGCATAATTGAGCGTCCGTCTTCCGAACGGTGGGCCGCCGGCCAATTTAAAATTTTTTTTTTTATTTTTTATTTTTTTTAAGATTTTGTGGCTTCCGACTTAATATCGCTATGATATTAAGTCAGAGGGTGTACAGAAAAGCAGTTTTTTCTGCTTTTCTGTGCACTTTCCTGGTGCCGGCAGAAATTAACGCCAGCCTTTGGGCAGGCGTTAATTTCTGAAAGTAAAATGTGCGGCTTCGCTGCACATTTTACTTTCTGTATCGTGGGGGAATAACTAATAGCGCCTGCAACATGCATTTGCATGTTGCAGGCGCTATTA
Source organism: Rhinatrema bivittatum (assembly GCF_901001135.1). Classification (NCBI taxonomy): domain Eukaryota; kingdom Metazoa; phylum Chordata; class Amphibia; order Gymnophiona; family Rhinatrematidae; genus Rhinatrema; species Rhinatrema bivittatum. Next base: position 340,335,614 of record NC_042620.1, on the reverse strand, counting down.
GTTTCGGAGAGGTTGACCACGCGTTTTCAACACGCTATTACCCCTTATTGTATAAGGGGTAAAAATAGCACGTCGAAAATGTGCGGCCGGAGCGCACTGTACTGTATCGGCCTGTAAGTTAACAGATAAATTTATCTGGTTAACTTTGCTGGGATATTCAGCAGTACAACTGCATCCTGGAATATGCCCGGCTACGATAAAATTAGCTAGATAAGTTTATCTGGTTAACTTTAGGATTATCCATCTGCTTTTGATATTGACCTTATAATCTTTAGTAACAATCAGTGATGTCCTATAATTTCTTATCACAGGGATCACATCAACTCTTTCACTTGATGAAACAATGCTTATTTTCAAATTTAACAAAGTATATTCAATAGTCTCTACCAAGACTTTACCGTTAACACTTCTGAAATACATTTTTCAGCTGAAGTTTTGGTGATGTCACAAAGGTTTCTATAAGGAAAAAAACCCATCTGTGACCAACAGGTTAGTGATTGGTAACAGATGACCTGGGTTTCAGTTCCTGCACCATTGATTGGCTAGGACTTGGATTGCTGCCTCTGATGCACTGGCAGTAGTAGTTCATAGGAGGTCGTGGGAATCCACTGTTAAATTGTTTTATATTAACGGGGTTTTAATGACACCTTGATAAGAAATTGGAACAACATCACTGATTGCTGCTCAGGGCGAAATCAATTAATGGACTGCTCTTGAAGTGACGCTATGTGACAGATTAAAAAACACCATAGGGAGTACCCTAAGAGAGCTTCATTCTGCTTTGTTCACCATGATATACTTGCACTTCTATTCCCAGCTACTCAGAGATGACAAATTCAAATCTGGAGCCACGCTAAAGTTTCAAATAGAGTAAAGTGTAAATGCACCAGGCCTTCATATGCATGACCCCAAGTGGAATTATTTTAGATTTTTTTGTGCTATACTTTGTTTATAGAGGTTCCATTGATTTGAAAAAAAATATATACATTTATTTTAAAACAAATACAGATCTTTTGAAATATCAAATAAGATTTAATTAGTAATCTCACATTACAGGATTCCTGGTGTGAGAAAGTTGTGGTGCATTGTGCATAATCTAAGAACGTAAAAACATATGAAGTTGCCATACTGGGTCAGACCGAGGGTCCATCAAGCCCAACATCCTGTTTGCAACAGTGGCCAATCCAGGTACCCAAACATTAACTAGATCCCAAGCTACTGATGCAATTAATAGCAGTGGCTATTCCCTAAGTCAACTTGATTAATAGCAGTTTATGGACTTCTCTTCTTAGAACTTATCCAAACCTGCTTTAAACCCAGCTATACTAACTGCCCTAACCACATCCTCTGGCAACAAATTCCAGAGCATAAATGCGCATTGAGTCAAAAAGAATTTTCTTGGATGTGTTTTAAATGTACTACTTACTAACTTCATTGAGTGCCTCCTAGTACTTCTGTTACCTGAAAGAGTAAATAAATGATTCACATGTCGAACTTTTTTGAAGGCGTCATATGAGGAGAAATCTTTTTGAACTTGGTCAATGCTCTCTGAAGTCCCCGAAGCAGACAATTTATGTCGAAACAAGGCCAATGTCGGGCAGGCGGCCCCGACTCCCGCAGGAAGACAGCATTGAATGGGTGGACTTTGGCCCACATTACTGAAAGAGATAAGTACAGCATCATTGGGTATCCACAATCGACGGAAGTCGGGTTGACCGCTAGGGAGAGCAACTATTGTGAAGAAACAAGCCATAATTAAGGCACTATTTGAAAATCATATATACATATAAAAATCAGATGAAAAAAGAAAAAAAGAAAAGTAGAGGATTGTTGAAAAAATATTAAAAAATTCTAAATAACTTTTGAAGATTAAACACTGCACTACGGGTACACGTCCCACACAGGATCCTTCGTTCAGCAAACAAAGCTCTCTTAACCATTCCCTCAGTCAAGACAGCAAGACTAACCCATTGTCTTTAGCAGGCTCTGGAACACAATGCCTTTGGAGATCAGATTACAGAGAGACCCCAAAACATTCAAGAGAAGTCTAAAGACATGGCTTTTTAAACAAGCCTTTTATAAAGAGACCGGAGAATAGAAAATATACTGGAATAAAGAGAAGAGCACCGGCACACAGCACTATTCTCAAAAATGTGCATTATAATATTTTATCAAATTTAGCACACAACGAACGTAATAATGAAACACAGGAAATGAGATTTTTTTACCTGTAAAGTACCTTCCAGGTACACCTGGACAGAACCTACATCACTAAACATTTTTGCGTATTTTGATGATTTAATGTAACCGAAACTTAATGGCACCTGTTAGAATGTACTATAGTACGCTTGCTCCAACATTTCTTATATGCCTACATGTAAACCGTTGCGATGGTATATATCTTAGCGTCGGTATAGAAAAGACTTTAAATAAATAAATAAATAAATAAATAAATGTAATATAAGGGTTTTAACCATTAAGTGGTTATAACACACATAGGGGTAGATTTTATAAATTTGCGTGAGCGTAGCCACGTGTATCTTATAAAATCCGGGGTCGGCGTGCGCAAGGGGGTGCACATTTGTGCAACTTGTGCGCGCCGAGCCTGGCGTGCGCTGCCTGTTCCCTCCGAGGCCGCTCCGAAATCGGAGCGGCCTCTGAGGGAACTTTCTTTCCACCCCCCCGCACCTTCCCCTCCCTTCCCCTACCTAACCCACCCCCCCGGCCCTATCTAAACCCCCCTACCTTTGTTGGCAGATTTACGCCTGCTGAAAGCAGGCGTAAATCTGCGCGCACCAGCGGGCTGCTGGCACGCCATCACCCAACCCGGGGGCTGGTCCGGAGGCCTCGACCATGCCCTCGGGCCGGCACCACGCCCCCTGGTTCCCGCCCCGAACCGCCCCCCTGACCCCGGACACGCCCCCTCCCGCTCCTTTTACGAAGCCCCAGGACTTACGCGCGCGCCAGCGCACGAGTGCCCTGCGCGCATAAATCCGGCCGGATTTACACGCACAGGGCTTTTAAAATCCGGCCCATAGTGCTACCGCACATTAGAACTCATCGTAAAACTTCCCCTAAGTACGGTAGTTGTTAGTTGATGATATTGTAGGGCAGGGGAATTGAGGTAGTTTGTAGAAGATTTTAAAAGTAGCAGCAGCTCTTCTGCTTCTGTAACCTGCTCACATTGGATTCCTAGCTGCAAACATTCTGTGCTCTCTCCTGAACTGGATACTTGGTCATGCTCTGAAGAAACAGCAGGTCTTCATCACGTCAGTAAATATCTTTCCATCTTACAGAGACTTGTTTTCAAGACTAAGTTTACTAACATTTTGGAATATTCGAATTGGAGTACATTTTCAAAGGAGTTTTGTGTGAAAAATAGCATAAACACGAGTAAGTAGTAAGCACTCATGAATATGCTATTTTATAAATATTAAAAGTACATGCATACTTTCCATTTCACACATATATTTTACTGCAAAAAACGGGATGGGCTAGAAGTATTCAGCAATGGGGTTCAGAAGTATGCATGCTAGTTGCCATTTTGTAAGAATTCTGTTACGAGCGCGCGCGGGCGCGGTCGTCTCGGGCGGGTGGTGAGCCCTTGGGCCACGGCAGGACCCCAGGAGGAGCCCAAGGCCACACCGTGGGAGGTGAGCTGAGCAGGCATGGTGAGCCAGGCAGGCAGGAACAGAAGCAGGAAGTCCGGCCCTCAGCCGGACCGGCATGCCCATGGTAGCCAACACGGGGAAGTTGACTAATGAACGGTCCTCCGACTGTTCCCGGCCCTTTCGGACCTGCCGCAGGGAACGGCAATGGGCAGCAGGCCGGACAGAGGCGAGGGCAGACAGAGTCCTTAAACTGAAGACATCAGACGGGGCAGAAGCAGGCTGAAGCAAGACGGAGACATCAGGTCAAGAGCTGAAGCGAGACACAGGAAAGGTCCAGGCGAGCAGGAACTCCGATGCTGGGATACTCACATCCGAAGCCCCCTCGGCTGGCAGAAGCTCAAGAGCCCGTGGGACGAATCCCTCCTGTTGGCCACTCCAGGGCCCAACAGGACAGAAGGCTCAGGAACCAGGTCAAGGCAGAGACAGGTAGACATCCGGACAAAGGCTGAAGCAGACACTGAAGACAAGGCTGGACGGGAACATTGCACTATCCATCAGGGCGCCCTACTCAGCCCACCCGTGGGACTGAGTCGCGGACCACCCTGTCCCAGACGCGCCCTACACAGCCTAGGAAGGCTGGTCGCGGACCACGCTGAGAAGGAGGGCGCGGGGAAAACCCAGGCGAACAGGAACTCCGATGCTGGGATACTCACATCCGAAGTCCTTACGGCTGGCAGAAACAGGAGCGGACATCAGGCAAGACACTGGACAAGGAACCATGGAAGACCTGGATCAGCACGGTTACAGCCAACTGTAAGGCCTGATCGAAGGCCGAAGACAAGCAGGAGTTGGAGTCACGGACCGGAGTCAAGGCAGGCTGGAGACAAGCAGGAGTCGGAGTCACAGACCGGAGTCAAGGCAGGCTGAAGACAAGCAGGAGTTGGAGTCACGGACCGGAGTCAAGGCAGGCTGAAGACAAGCAGGAGTCGGAGTCACGGACCGGAGTCAAGGCAGGCTGAAGACAAGCAGGAGTCAGAGTCACGGACCAGAGTCAAGGCAGGCTGAAGACAAGCAGGAGTCGGAGCCACGGAGGACCTGGATCAGGAGAGGCCACAGGCAACTGTGTAACCCAATCCGAAGGCCAAGACACAGTGAACAGAAAGTCCTTAAATACTGGAGGTAGAAGGCAACTCCCTGGGAGGAGCTTGCCAGGACCGCCCACCGCTGGTCCTATAACTAGGGTAGAGAGCTGCGGGCCAGCCCCTAGGGAAGGGCGTCGCCCAACAGGAAGTCCAAACACTGAGGCTGCAAGCCACAGGCATGCCTCAGGAGCAGCTAGGCCTCTCAGGCCCTGGAGAAAGTCCTGGATGATGCGCAGGCGAGGCCCTGGCTTCAGAGCGGCCTCTGGAGGAAGGTAAGAGACCTCCTGCAGCGCAGCAGCAGGGGGGATCGCAACAAATTCTACCTGGATATATTACCAAATTTATTTGTACTCTTTTACACTCTTTTAATTGACTCGTATAAGTGAAATTGGATTTGTCTGTTGTCTGCAGTTTTGGGTGGGAGGTCTGGATGAACCGAGGGGGTTTCGGGTGAAGTGCTAGAGAGTCTAGGTGAACTGAGAAAGGACTGGATGAACCAGCAGAGGTATCAGTAACTTGGCAATTCCAAATATGCGCAAGTAAATATTTTCAAAATGGTATACATGCATACTTTGTAAAATACCTGCCTCCATGTACAAATCTGGATTATTCCGTGTATATGCTATATTTTTTATGTGCCTAAAATATATGGGGTGATTTTTCAAAGCATTTACATACATAAAATTAGCATAAATGCTCATAAGTGGTTTGTATTCTCGCACATGCTATTTTAAAAACATCAAAAGTTTGCACATATATTTAGTCTCTCATGCAAATTTAAAGTGAAAAAAAGGGGTGATCTGGGCACATTCCGGGGAGGAGTTAAAAGCTACACACAGAAGTTTCTATTTTATAAGTGACTTAATGTGCACATATTTATCAACTTATTTATATAATTATCTTGTGCTATTGGTATTAGATGTCTATTGTTTATTTTTTGTTAGGTGGGAGGCCTAGGTGAACTGGGGAGAGTTCAAAGTGCAGAACTAGGAGGATCTCAATGACCTAGAGAAGAACTGGGTGAACTGATACAGATTTTGGCAATCTGGTGATTTCAATTGCGTGCACATGTTTTAAACTATACCAATTTCTGATTGCAAACAGGGTTTTATGTGAGTAAGCTGCAATGTTTTCCATGCATAAAATACACATGCATATGTTTTTAAAATAGGTAGGAAACAAGTGCTTTCACTGCATTGAACTACATGATTTTAATCCATTTTCAGTATTCACGCGTAACCATTCATATGCGCTTATGTTTGGAGGATATTATAATCTGCATACACCTTATATGCACTGATTATAAAATAGGGATGTGCAAAACAAAAAAAATGTTTCGATTTGTTCATTCAGTTTGTTGGGACCCGAATTCATTTCATTAGTTTCAATATGAAAAAAACATTTTCATTTACTCGTTTCATTAGTTGCATTCGCTTTCCATTAAAACATATGGGGGAATTATTACAGTCTATAATATGCTCTAGAATATTGATTTTTTAAATCAATTCTAATTCTAATGAAACTTGTGAGAAGAAATCATCAGAAGGGGAAAAGAGCTGCACGGTACTTTAGAATGTGACAAAGTGGCATCAAAAAAGTGGCATAAATAGTAGCCTAAGGCTCCACAAAGGGGTACCAGGCTTACGGGATTGGCAGGAGTTCTCTAATGTGATGTAAGTGAAGCAAAGAAGCAGTAAGAAGAGGAAGAACATCTCAAGGTTTAGAAAGAGGATGGCAGCCCAGCAATAGTGTCATGAACAGGTGAAGGCAGTACGAGAGGCAAAGTGGCACCAAAAGTGGCATCAGGACCCTAACACCCCATGAAGGGGGAATGAAGCAGAAAATGTGGCAGAAAAATCCCAAGGGTACAGATAAAGGGACTACGAATCAGAAAGAGTGGTATCAAGATTTCAAAAGCATGGGAGAGGTGCACAGCAGCACCCCGGATTGGCAAGAAGGCCTCAAAGTGTAAGAGCTGGAGTATGCCAGGAAGTTATCGGCAGAAAGAAGTTAAGAGCATCAATGTGTAAAATCTGTGCGTAGCAGCAAGGTTGAGCGGCCAAGGATCTGAAGGTGTAGGATGAGGGGCACAGCATTGGCATGGGAGAATCCAGTCATTCCGTTAGAGCATGCAGAAAACCATAGAGAGGAGGATGCCCTTCCCTGTCAAAATATGGCTGGATCTGGCTGTTCCACCAGTTTAGTAGGATATGTTTGCGTCACGGAGTAAGTCACACATGTCATAGGTAAGTTAGTAGGTAGATACCCCAGTGCGCAGTACAGTGGAACTGTGAGTGGACCATGAAATCAGTTACGGTTCATGGAGCAGTGCCGCAAGTGTGCAAAAGAATGGATAGTCATGGGAAAAGCAAGAGATGGCAAGAAGGTGAGTACCATAGATGAAGAATGGAATTAAAATCATGTTTGCAAAGCAATGTATGACTACAGCATGACTGAAAGTGGGCAGGTACTGAAGGGTATTAGGCAAAAATCTTGAACACAGCTGGAGTAGTAGGAAGGAAACACCCTCAGGTACCAAGACTGGCTTGGAATACAGTGGCAGAAGTGGTGCTGGTACAGCTTCAGAAATCGAATGGCAGAACCAGAACAATTCAGCGAGAAGGGTATCCGATTAATACCCCCAAAGGTGTTTTCCAGTTCTTGCTCATGCATAGAGCAGCAGAGGAAGCAATTACTGTAATGTAGCAGGAATGGCTTGCAGCAGTGGAGCAGAAATGATATCAGTTAAAAATTGTAATGGGAAGGCGCAGAGCCACACAGTGAGGATTGTAGCTGTAACACCCCCAAAGCTGTTTTGTTGTCAATTTTAGGTCCTTAGACCATATAGCATTTCAGAAATACCTTTTTCAGATAGAAAATGTAGATTTCCTAGGGACTGCAAAGTTTAGGGGTAGATTTTCAGAGCCCTGCTCGCCTAAATCCGCCCAAAACCGGGCGGATTTACGCGAGCAGGGCCCTGCGCGCCGGTGAGCCTATTTTACATAGGCTCACCGGCGCGCGCACAACCCCGGGACTCGCGTAAGTCCCGGGGTTTTCGGAGTGGGCGTGTCGGGAGGCGTGTCGGGGGGCGGGGCCGGATTGCGCGGCGTTTCGGGGGCGTGCCGGCAGCGTTTTGGGGGCGGGTACGGGGGCGTGGCTACGCCCCGGGGCGGTCCGGGGGCGTGGCCTCGCCCTCCGTACCCGCCCCCAGGTCGCGGCCCGGCGCGCAGGGGTCCTGCTCGCGCGCGGGGATTTACGCCTCCCTCTGGGAGGCGTAAATCCCCCGACAAAGGTAGGATCGGGGTTTAGACAGGGCCGGGCGGGTGGGTTAGGTAGGGGAAGGGAGGGGAAGGTGAGGGGAGGGCAAAGGAAAGTTCCCTTCTAGGCCGCTCCGATTTCAGAGCGGCCTAGGAGGGAACGGGGGTAGGCTGCGCGGCTCGGCGCGCGCAGGCTATACGAAATCGATAGCCTTGCGCGCGCCGATCCAGGATTTTAGCCGATACGCGCGACTATGCGCGTATCTACTAAAATCCAGCGTACTTTTGTTTGCGCCTGGAGCGCAAACAAAAGTAGGCTGTTCGCGCTCGTTTGAAAATCTACCCCTTATTGAAAATAATTAAGGAACCTGAGACTTGCTAAGACTATTTCGATATGGTTGGAGGATGACATGCTGAAGCTGGAAGTGTCTGCCCCCAGGGTTTGTGGTTGGAGCAATACAGGGTTAAGTAGGACATGTTATGACTGAATGGATACGGTGGAGCACGGGATGCTGAAGCTGGAAGTATCAGGCCACGGTGCTCATGTTTGGTTTATAAAGGATACGTCAGATCTGAGTGGATATGGTGGAGCATGGGATTCTGCAGCTGGAATCGTCAGACAATGGAGGTCATGGCTACAGCAAGATAGGCTTATATAGGATACGTCAAGCCTAAGAGGATATGGTGGAACATGAGAAGTTGCATTTAGAAGTACCAGGCCACAGTAGTTAAGGCTTGAAAATGGCATGCTGAGCTGTAAGTGGCAGGCCTCAGTGGTTAGAGTTTGAACATGGCGTGTCATAGCTGTAAGTGACAGGCCTCAGTGATTATAGTTTGAACATGGCGTGTCATAGCTGTAAGTGAAAGGCCTCAGTGATTAGAGTTTGAACATGGCGTGTCATAGTTGTAAGTGACAGGCCTCAGTGATTAGAGTTTGAACATGGCGTGTCATAGCTGTAAGTGACAGGCCTCAGTGATTAGAGTTTGAACATGGCGTGTCATAGCTGTAAGTGACAGGCCTCAGTGATTAGAGTTTGAATATGGCGTGTCATAGCTGTAAGTGACAGGCCTCAGTGATTAGAGTTTGAACATGGCGTGTCATAGCTGTAAGTGACAGGCCTCAGTGATTAGAGTTTGAACATGGCGTGTCATAGTTGTAAGTGACAGGCCTCAGTGATTAGAGTTTGAACATGGCGTGTCATAGCTGTAAGTGACAGGCCTCAGTGATTAGAGTTTGAACATGGCGTGTCATAGCTGTAAGTGACAGGCCTCAGTGATTAGAGTTTGAACATGGCGTGTCATAGCTGTAAGTGACAGGCCTCAGTGATTAGAGTTTGAACATGGCGTGTCATAGCTGTAAGTGACAGGCCTCAGTGATTAGAGTTTGAACATGGCGTGTCATAGCTGTAAGTGACAGGCCTCAGTGATTAGAGTTTGAACATGGCGTGTCATAGCTGTAAGTAACAGGCCTCAGTGGCAATGGTTGGAACATGGCATGTCATAGCTGTAAGTGACAGGCCTCAGTGATTAGAGTTTGAACATGGCGTGTCATAGCTGTAAGTGACAGGCCTCAGTGATTAGAGTTTGAACATGGCGTGTCATAGCTGTAAGTGACAGGCCTCAGTGATTAAGAGTTTGAACATGGCGTGTCATAGCTGTAAGTGACAGGCCTCAGTGATTAGAGTTTGAACATGGCATGTCATAGCTGTAACAGGCCTCAGTGGCAATGGTTGGAACATGGCATGCTGTAGCTGTAAGTCAAAGGCCTCAGTGGTTAGAGCTGATGTGAGCTAGGCTGATAAAGGATAGATTATTCTTAAGTCGTGGATTTTGTAGAAGAGGCAGAGGATCTCAGTGGAGTCATGCCCCACTGATGTTTGGCAAGCACCACCACTGTCTTCCCCTGCCTGCTTCTCCTCAACAAATGTTTGGAGCGAAGCAGGCAAGGGAGGTCAGTGGGATCGCATCTCAGTGGTGATGTTTGGTTAACACTACCACTCACGCATGACTCCTCTGTCTTCCCCTGCCTACTTCTCAGCAATGGTTTGGAACGTAGCAGGCAGGGGAGGTCAGTAGAATCATGCCTCGGTGGGGGCATTTGGGGCAAAAGAGGCAGAGGATCTCAGCACGGTCATACCTCAGAGGTGGCTTTTGGGGAAAAGGAGGTAGAGAATCTCAGCGGAATCATGCCTCAGAGTATGCATTTGGGGGAAAAGGAGGCAGAGAAACTCGGTGGACTCATGCCTCAGAGGTGGCTTTTTGGGAAAAGGAGGCAGAGGATCTTATCGGAGTCATACCTTGGAGGTTGCATTGCATGTGTTCCAGCCCTCGACTTGGCATTTCGGACCTGTGCAGCAGCAGCAATGTGGTTGTTGAATTGTGGCCCAACTGGCGGTGTGGGAGACACAGCAGGCCTCAGTATTGCAGATGGAAGTAACATGAGGTTCACTTAATGCTTTATTAAATGTTTCTAAGAGTTGTTTTATGTAAGTCTTATCAAGCAAAAGACCAAAATATCAATTTGTAGTCATTGTTATAGTTATTGGGAGAAGAAAATTGTTGAAAATTTCATATAAGGAAAGTATAGGATTGGTGTTAAAATTGTATGCGTGCTGGACAGGAGTCACAGCAATGTTGTGGTGTCAATTTGAAAACCACAAATTGCTGCTTCCTTCAACATGCAGTGATTTCATCAAGAGAACAATTGAGTCAGTCTTGGCATGCCTCCTGGAAGAAACTGGGATCACAGCAGATATCACTTTCCTTGAGCTATTCCCTATAAAAGTAGCTTTGGTGTTCAGGGATACTACTGAGTTCCTCATTTATTCTATTTATTTATTTATTTACAAATTTTTTTTAATATACCGTCATTCGCTAGGTTCTATCACAACGGTTTACGACGTTTGCATAAAATTTCTAATCCAGTTTCATTTCCTACATTCATTCATAAAACGCAATAAAAGAAAAGGAATAAGATAAAAGTTAAATTCAATGCAAATAAAAATGTGCTTCAAGTATAATAATAATTAAATTAAATAAGAACAGTTGCTAATATCAGGAATAAAAAATAAAAAAGGTCAAATAAGATTTCTTTATAAAACTAATAAAACAGATCAATATTGAAAGTAATAAAATAATTCAATGATAAAGTGAATAGCTAATGGTATATGTTAAAAATAATTATTTGAGCAGGTAATGATCTTTTTACTGATAGAAGGTTAACTGAATGCTATATCAGCTGGGGGTAAATGTTAGTGAATTTACAAGTATGCCTTCCTGAACAGCCAGGTTTTAATCTCTTTTTTAAAACTTTTTATATTTTGTTGTAGGTGAATTTCAGTAGGTAGTGAGTTCCATAGTTTTGGACTTGCTAATGAAATTGTTATCTCCCTTACTTGTGCTAATTGGGCAGTTTTTATTGAAGGAATAGAATAGTCCTTGATTCATAGATCGTAAGTCTCGCTGTGGGGTGTATATTTTTATGGCTGTATTAAGCCAATCTGTTCTTTCTCTATAGATAATTTTGTGAGTTATTGTTAGTATCTTATATTCAACTCTATATTTTATAGGAAACCAGTGTAGTGATATTAAGACTGGAGTGATGTGTTCATGCTTTTTTGTTTCTGTAAGAATTCTTGCTGCCATATTTTGGAGAATTTGTAGCGGACGTATTGTTGTTAACGGTGATCCTAGAAGCAAGGCATTGCAGTAATCAAGGTTGGCAAAGATTAAGAGATGAAGAATAGCTCTGAAATCATTTTGTTCCAAAAATGGTTTTAATCGTTTTAGTATTGATAATTTGTAATATCCCTCTTTGATTTTTGTTGCAATATGTGTTTTACAGTTTAATTCATTGTCAACAATGAAACTCAGATCACGGACCTGTTGATGAATTCTTGTTTGCTTGTCCTCCAGTGTCAAGGGGGGTGGTAAATGTCAATGTCAGTGTCAAGGGGGGTGGTAAAATACCCTAAAGTTAATCTTTCAAGTTCATGTTATTTTCCCCTTTCTATGTTATCCCAGTTATACACTACCTTGTTACAATGTAAACAACTGTTCCCTGTAAACCGATGTGATATCCTGTATTGAATGTCGGTATATAAAAATAAATAAATAAATAGATAAAGGTTCATTGGATGCTTTTCTTTCCAATACTATGATTTCAGTTTTAGCCATGTTCAGAATGAGTTTCATGTGAGTTAGCAATTTTTTAACGTACGATAAATACATGGCAGTTTTTTTATATGTGATTTCAATGGAGTCAGTGATTGGAATAAGAATTTGAATATCATCTGCATAAATAAAGTGCATTAGACCAAGACCAGAAAGCAGATGGCAAAGGGGCTAGATGTTAAACAATGTTGCAGAGAGGGCTGAACCCTGTGGGACTCCTGTGCTAAGTTTTATTTTTTCTGATAATGAGTTATTAATTTTTACTTGGAAATTTCGATTGGTTAGATATGATGAGAACCAATGCAGGGTTGTCTTTGTAAGTCCAATTTCAGCTAGTCTTTTTAGAAGGTTGGAATGATTAACTGTGTCAAATGCTGCTGACAGATCTAGTAGTATTAATAGAAATTTTTGTCCATTATCAAATCCTCTTAGGGGCAGATTTTAAAACCTGCCCCTGCGTGCGCCAAGCCTATCTTGCATAGGCTCGGTGGTGCACGCAAGCCCCGGGACGCGCATATGTCCCGGGGCTTGCAAAAAGGGGGGTTCTGGGGGCGAGGCTGTGGGTGGGGCGCCGGCCCGGGGGCTTGCCAGGAGCCGGACCAAGGCCTCCAGCACAGCCACTTTGCAGGGGGATGGAGAACCAGCGCATGCAAGTTACGCCTGCCCGAAGGCAGGCGTAACTTCTACGATAAAGGTTAGGAGGGGTTTTAGATAGGACTAGGGAGTGGGTTAGATAGGGGAAGGGAGGGGAAGGTGTGGGGGGGGGGAGCAGGAGGGAATGGAGGAAGGCTGTGCGGCTCGGCACGCACAAGTTGCACAATTGTGCACGCCCTTGCGCGCGCCGACCCTGGATTTTATAACATGCGCACGGCAGCACGCACATTTCATAAAATCGGGCGTAGATTTGTTCGCGTCAGGTTGCGAGAACAAATCTACGCCCACATGCTCCTTTTAAAATCTACCCCTTAGTGTAATATCGGTTAGTGACAGGAGAAGAGATTCGATATTAAAGTGTTTTCGAAAACTGAATTGACATAGGTAGAGAATGTTGTTGTTTTCCAAGTGTTCTGTTAGTTGTTTCTGAACTATTTTTTCTAATACTTTAGATATAAAAGGGAGATTTGATATTGGTCGATAATTGTTGAGGATTGATGGGTCGAGATTATCTTTCTTTAGAACTGGTTTTAATACATTTTTTAGGATTTCAGGGACATGTCCTTCAGATAGGGACTGGTTGATTATGTTCATAACTGGGGGGGGGGGGGGGGGGTAATTATATCTTTGATCTGTTTCAGAGTATGCGTTGGAATATTATCTAAGGGATGATTTGCAGGATTAGTCTTATCATGTACTATAATGCCTTTACCTGCGCACTAACTTATTATACTATCACGCTTATGTACAATAATACCTACCTCACTGATATTACTTTTGATTCTTGTATGTACTTATAATACTTATACGTGCTCACAAATCTTGATGTAATTTGTAACATTTATATGCACTTTAATGCCGTTACTTACTAACTCTTATATAGCAAATGAAATCTGTATTTCTCTACCAGTCGAATCATGTAAATCGTTGTGATGGCGAAACCGAATAACGGTATATAAAACTCTACAAATAAATAAAAAATAAATAAATAATGATAGAATAAATTTCTTTGGAACTTGTTAAATCAAATTCTGCCCAGGCATTCACTTCTTTTGTTCCCATTTCAATACATTGATCCTCAGTTTTCAGATTTTCATTAAAATGAAATTGGGGTGTGTGTTCACCTTTGAGCTTTAAGATTCCGTAATTTTATGGGGACATGAGTTCATTCTTGTTCTCTAATGGCTGAAGCCCTAGAGATCCCCATAGATAGAATGAAGAATGTCTTCGCAGCTGCAATCTTTCATAGCCATGGATGGAGGTCCCTTCAGTACAGTAAGAGGTAGTATGCTAATCAAGCTTTGCTGCTTCAGGACTGAACAGTAAGGACAAGTATTCACTGCCAACATTTCATGGTGTTGGGGAGCATCCTTTAAAACAGAAGGGGCGGATATATGCTTATTCCTGAACTTTATAGTCATGGCTGGTCTTTCTCAGCAAGTTGTGATTAAAAATGATGATATTGTATATTGTCATTCAGGTACAGTCATTGTGAGCAGTTGTCCTAAGATTGGTTTCAGGTATACATTTGTATTTATGATTGTTTTGATAATAATTGTATGAATAATACTGTGGCCATGTTTCCATTTACTTGAGATGCCTCATGTGATTTAAAAGGAGGAGGGGAGGGAGGGCACAGTAGGAAGGGAGAGGGTGAGAAAAGTTGCAGATGGCCTATGTTAAGTTAATTGCATTTTCCCATGCAATGTGTAATCACTCATCATCTGAATACTAAATCACTGAAATCAGTCAGGACATGCTTTTCTTGCAGGACATAATCCATTGATTTGATCTGTCAGCATTTAAAATGATCAATAGAGGAATGGCAGTTGCATTTACTTGTTCAGTTTAATTTCTACATAACAGTGTTGATCCTTTCCATTTTCCATGGTTTGTAATTTTCTACATATTTGTAAATGTCCCACTTTACAAGAATTCAAATACATTATATATTAATTAGAAATTTTTTTTCTTTGTCCATTATATGAAAGAAATGATGTAAATTAATTTATTGAAGGATACACAAATTAGTGGGTTCATTTTAAGCAATAGTCAACAGATACTTTACCTTCTGGGTGCATAAACAGAGGGAAAGCCATATTGGTCATGGAGAAACTAGATGCTCTGCAGGGTGTGATACCTTACTTCAAAGTAATGTTACATTACCTAACGATAGCTCCTGTACATGAGCTTTTGAGATCAGCTAGGTCTCTTCTTCAGATGTGACTCCCAAGACATCATCTTGAGATAGCTTTTGTGTTGGTCTAATAAATGGCATCACAACTTGAAAGGAATCGGGTGTCCTCCAGGACTGAGTGTGGCTTCCAGCATGGAAGATGCTGCAATTCACCACGTGACTTAGCAGCTCGGTCGCCTGAAAACGAAGGAAACCGAAGAACAAACACAGAGCTGTTGCTGTCTCTGTGTTTTATTATTATTATTTTTTTTTTAAATCAATCTACTTATTCTGCTTTGGATGCAAGTACATTTCAATTGAAATTTTTAAGTACTATAAATGAGATTACTTTGGCATCCTTTGTAAAATGCCTTCCATTAACCGATTTTTTTTGTTAAGCATAAGTCTGCTCCATTAATTTATGATATAATTTCTCTCAGCTTTGAAATGTTTACTCTTCCATATCTTTAGATGATAGCAAGCATAATGACAAGAACGACATGTGGTGACCTCTTACCTGTGGAACAAAACACATTTATGGCTACAAAGTGAGCATCAAAAGGACAGCTAAACATCATAATGGTATTTGTATCAATCAATTCAAGTGACCAAATGACATGTTTACTTTCCATTTCCGTGAGATATTTATCACCTAAGCATCAGTTGATGAACGTAAGAGATTCATGGGGACACAAATGCAGCAGAGCACAGTGTGCTTGTACGAGAATGGACATGTCCATGAAAAAATACTTAATTTTACAAGGTCAAGCACTGAATAGTCAAACTAAGCCTGAATTTTTGAAAGGGAAGGAATAAAAATCATAGTTTCTGCTTCTGTGTGCCTCTCCTTAATACAATCAGATTTGTAAGCTGACTCCCTTTTTGGGAAGATTAATCTAGTCCTTGTTTTACCCTATTGAATGTATACTTCTGCTTTACCTTAGGAAAATCAAATCTATTTTAGACCAGCATGTGACTGATCCTATTGTGTCTGTGGACCTTTGGACTGGGGTGAGTTTGGTTCAACTTGCAAAGACCTTGTAGGTTTTCACTGCCAGCAAGTGGACCCTGGTGTGACAGAGACAGCTACGAGGCTTCACCTTTATCAGCTCTTGCTCCTTTCGAGTTGAGCCTTTTAGGGTGCCGGGGCCAGCAGGACTTAGGCGAAGATCTCTGGGATCAGGCTAAGTAGCTGAGTCCAGGGCCAAGCTACGGTTGGTAGCAGGCAACTATCAGGTGAAGCAAAGGTCCAAGCAGGGTCAGTAATGGGTATCCAACCAAGGAGGTAGGAGAGCGAGTAGGCAGAACAATGTAGGACCAGGCAGGGCTAACAATTCGGGGGCAGGCTAAGCAGACAAGGAAGAAGCAGGCTGGAAATATGAAGCAGGAACAGGCTGTGTATGCAAGGCAAGAGCAGGCTGGGCATATGACAGAATGGAAATATGAACTACCAAGATA
Organism: Rhinatrema bivittatum; assembly: GCF_901001135.1. Lineage (NCBI taxonomy): Eukaryota > Metazoa > Chordata > Amphibia > Gymnophiona > Rhinatrematidae > Rhinatrema > Rhinatrema bivittatum. Next base: position 340,319,143 of record NC_042620.1, on the reverse strand, counting down.
AGTGGACCTGTTGCTAAGGCATTGGAAGAGAATCTGAGGCAGCCTTAAGTAGGAAGAGTCTGATGACATCATCTAGGGGTGCCGGGAGTTCTACTGCGGTCTCTAAGAACCCTAATGTTGACATGTGTGCATGCTAGAGAAGGCTAGTGGCTTATTGCCATGCCAACAGTGATGGCGGCATCCTTCAGTGAGGAGGAGGAAGGTGCGGCATTGGTGTAAGTAGTACAGCTAGTAAGGGTCTTCCATGAGCCACAAAATGCAACTGTACCCCCCTCTTAGGGCCCCTCCTTGACGTTCAGGTTCTGTGTTTCCAGAGGTATTGTTGATGGAAGTGCTTTAGAAGATTGGGGTCCAGTATTTTGGTAGATGGCTCCCATGAATTCTCCTCAGGACCATAGTGTTTCCAAGAGATCAAGTATTCCATCTTGTCGCTTCTCCTGTGGGAGTCCAAGATTTGTTGTACTTCATATAGAGTGTCTTCTTTGGAGACAATTTCTTTGGGTTCTGGGATGGCACATATAGACCAAGAGAGTACCAGTGATTAAGCTAGGAAATATGTAACATATTATGAATCTTTAGGGTGGAAGTTAATTTCAGCTGATAGATGACAGGACCAAGTTAACATATCACCGGGAAGGGTCCTGTGAAGCGGGGTGCCAATCACAAAGAGGGGACCAGGAGGTATAGGTGTTTGGAGCTCAGTCATACATTGTCACCTACCTTGAGTTGAGGAGCTGGCCTCCTTTTGGCATCAACAGTTCTTTTAACATTCATGGCAGCCTTGTTTACCAGATGATTGGTTTGTTCCCAGAGACACCGAAGTTCCTCTGTGGAGATTAGGTCTGCAGGCAAGGTTACTCTTAGCAGAAGTGGCAAAGGAATCCAAGGTTGCTTCTCGTAAACAATTTGAAAGGGGGAAGAACAAATGGTGGTGTTGATGTGATTATTATGGGAAAATTGAGCCCACGGAAACAGAAAGGCCCAATCATCTTGGCACTCATTTATGTAAGAGCATAGAAAGATCTTTTGCATCCTGTTTGTGCATTCCACTTGTCCATTGCCTTGGGGTGCTAGGCATTGTTGCGCCTGTCTGTCGCAGATGGCTGCACCCTCTCTATCTCACCTCTTTCTCTTTCCTCTCCTCTGGGCAAGATGGCTGTCTTTGCCTCTCTCCGCCTACCTCTCCAACATCCCCGGACCGGCATGGGCAATTGCGTTCACCATTCTTACACTGAGGTCACTTTAGGGCACACAAGCGTGCCGCCCTCTCTTTTGAATACGTCATGGCGGGAACCTCGGGGTACTTTGCCTTCGATCTCTGATCCAGCTACAAGTTAGCAAGGATTCCGCTCCAGCTAATTTCGACTTCCTTCAGAGACACTCGCTCTGAGTTCTCACTCCTACAAACCCTCCAAGATTACGCTGGCTACACTTGGGCATTCTAGGTACCCGCTCCTCGGGGGCCTTATTTGCTCCTACCTACCCTCCGGGGTTACGCTGTTCGAGCAAGGACGCTCAAGGCACCCACTCCTTGGGGGTCTTGCTTCACTCCTATCTACTCCCCAGGTTTCCCAGCTCATCAGGATCCTAGGTACCCACTCCCCGGGGCCTTGCACTCGCCTGCCTTCCTCCTGGGTTAACCTCCATCTACAGAGGATATCTTGGCTCCGGCTGCCCAGGCCTTGCATCATCTCTACCTCCGATCTGCGGAGGTCATCTTTGCTGCAGCTACCAGCCTTCGTGAATACCTTCTCTCTTCAGTGTCTCTGCCTTGTCTCACCACAGAATAGATTCTCAGCATACTCTACTCCGTGGACCACTACCAGATCTACCATCGCTGACTACATCAGCTGTGACTGGGTTCTCGGCCTATCTCGCTCTGTGGACCACTACCGGACCCTTCACTTCCAGCTTCTGGTGAGACCTTCTCTGCACTTGATACAACTCAGTGCCTGGGCTGAACTAATCATCGGAGACCTACTCCACTGGCTGAGGAATGCAGGCTGCTCCTTGGGCCTTCCCAACTGCTGTATAATAAAGCTTCTATTCTCTCTGTGGTCATTACTGAAGAGTCAGCCTATTGCTGTATTTTCCCCACAGGGCCCCTCCCCGAGGGAGGAGTCATCAATGCAGCAACCAAGGGTCCACAAACATGTCAAATTTACAACAGGCGGTGGTATAGTCCAGAGTAATCCCAGATTTCTTGCAGAGAGCTTGCCAATAGTGAGCAGTGAACTGAACACCCTATCCAAGAGAATGAGATCAGATAAGCCATGTAAGCAGAAGATATGTTATGTGAAAAGATGTGCCAATTCCGGTGTGGAAGGGAGACCTGGCAAGGGAACAAAATGTGCCATCTTGGAAAAGCAATCTATTACCACCCAAATCAATGTGGCGCCGAGAAAGAGAGAGGAAGATCCATGATAAAATTCATGGAAATATGGGTCCAGGATTCTCTGGTGCCTGGCAACAGCTGTAACAACCCCCAGAGTCAGTCATGCAAAGATTTTTGCTGGGCACAGGTAGGGCACAAGTTGACATAGTCCTTAATGTCATGCTTTATGTGATGCCACAAGTAGTGACGCTGAAGCAATTCGAGGGTTCGTGCCACTCCGGGATGTCCTGCAAACCAAGAGTCATGAGCACATCATAACACTTTCTTGTGCAATCTAGAGGGTACCACAGTCTTCCTGGGAGGAACCGGTATGGCCACGGCCAGGAGTTTCTTGGCAGGGTTGATAATAGCTCTAGAAGCCTCCAGCAGTTTCTCGGTCTGGAGGGAGTGCGACTATGCGTCTACTTGTTGGTTCTTAAATGCCGGATGATACCGTAGCTTAAAATCGAAGTGGGTGATGAAGAGGGACCATTAGGCTGTCTGGTGCTAAGCTGCTGGGTCTTATTTATTTATTTATTTATTTATTTATTTGTTGAGTTTTATATACCGTCATTCGGTAGAGCCATCATAACGATTTACAAAAGTATACATTTTTCTTAGCAGTTGTGTAACAGTAAAAACAATTTGAACAATATCAGAAATAATCATATCAAGTCCAGAGAGCATTATTAGGTTGGATGAGGAGGGTATGCAGGTTCAGAGTGAAGAGAATGTATTAAGAGGTTTATAACTGAGAGTTCAGTTGAGAGTTGCGATGATCAGACATCTGAAGGTCAATGTAGAATTTGCGGAACATTAGTGTGTTTAAGTCTTTTTGAATGTTTTTAGGTCGTGTTGGGTTCTCAGGACTTTAGGTAGGTATGAAAGTATTGTAAATTTTAATGATTCACATATATGGTGATGTGGTGTTGAGCTCCTTTAGGAAGATGGCACCACTCCTGTAAGTCCAATTTAACAGCCAAAAGTTGCATCATAGAGGAGGAGGAGCATGGAAGGAGTGTACCTTCACTAGCATGCTAGTTGAGGACAGCCCCTACCCCAAGGGTAGAGGCATCTTACTCAAGAATGAAGGGCCAAGATGGAGCCAGGAGATGTAGATAGGACCCCTGGGAGAAGGCAGTGTTTAGTTCCTGGAAAACCTTGAGGGCCTCTGGTATCTAATATCAGGTATTGGTGCCCTTGCGAGTAAGTGTGGTGAGAGGCCCTTCCAAGATAGAATATCTAGGGATAAACTGGCGATAATAATTGGAGAAATCCAGGAACCTTTGTATAGATTAGAGTCCAACTGGTTGGGCTCTCTAGGTCAGGCTTTACTGTGGCCAGGTCCATGTAAAGTCCATCCCGGGAGATGATATACTCCCAGAAGGGGAGCTCCTCTTGCTCAAAAAGACATTTCTCAAGTTTGTCATAGAAACATAGAAACATAGAAATGACGGCAGAAGAAGACCAAACGGCCCATCCAGTCTGCCCAGCAAGCCTCACACATTTTTTCTCTCATACTTATCTGTTTCTCTTAGCTCTTGGTTCTATTTCCCTTCCACCCCCACCATTAATGTAGAGAGCAGTGATGGAGCTGCATCCAAGTGAAATGTCTAGCTTGATTAGTTAGGGGTAGTAGGGGTAGTAACCGTCGCAATAAGCAAGCTACACCCATGCTTATTTGTTTTACCCAGACTATGTTATACAGCCCTTATTGGTTGTTTTTCTTTTCCCCTGCCGTTGAAGCAGAGAGCTATGCTGGAAATGCGTGATGTATCAGTCTTTCTCCCATGCCGTTGAAGCAGAGAGCCATGCTGGATATGCATCGAAAGTGAAGTATCAGGCACATTTGGTTTGGGGTAGTAACCGCCGTAACAAGCCAGCTACTCCCCGCTTTGTGAGTGCGAACCCTTTTTTCTTCTCCCTTGCCGTTGAAGCAGAGAGCTCTGCTGGATGTGTGAAGTATCAGTTTTTCTTCAGCCCTGCCGTTGAAGCAGAGAACTATGCTGGATATGCATTGAAAGTGAAGTATCAGGCTTATTTGGTTTGGGGTAGTAACCGCCGTAACAAGCCAGCTACTCCCCTCTTTGTGAGTGCAAATCCTTTTTTCCATATTTCCTCTTGCTGTTGAAGCTTAGAGTGATGTTGGAGTCACAGTAACCATGTATATGTTTATTGAATAAGGGTATTGTTTCCAGGCAGTAGCCATCATTCTGGCGAGTCCCCCACTCTTCATTGGCGGCCTCTTGAATTTATGGATCCACAGTGTTTATCCCACGCCCCTTTGAAGTCCTTCACAGTTCATGTAGGATATTTTCTCAGAGATGCCATAGAACCATCCTGACATGTATGTAGTGAGAGGTCATTGTTTTGGAAAAGCTCAAGATATCATTCAGGTGTATGACCACGCATGTGTACACAAGATAGCAGAAAATTTAATTGACCATATTCTGAAAGATGATAGGGGCATTGCAGAGGCCAAAGGGCATTACCAAATATTCATAGTGCCCATCATGTGTGGGGAAAGCGGTCTTCCGCTCGTCCCTAGCCTTGATGCAAATAAGATTGTAGGTGCCACAGAGATCCAGCTTTGTGAATATCTTGGTGCCCTGCAGGCAATCAAAGAGTTTGGTGATCAAAGAGTTTACTGATTCTTCTTCATAATGATGTTTAAGCTGCAGTAATCTATGCATGCCTAAGGGATCTGCTCTTCTTGGCCACAAAGAAGAACCCGGTGCCAACCGGTGAAGACGATGGTTGAATAAACTATGCCCTTGATATATTCTGACATGGCTTGAGGTAGAGAGAGAGAATAAACCTGACCCCGAGGAAGCGAGATTCCAGGGATCAGTTCTTTGCCACAATAATGTGGGCGATGAGGTGGCAAAGTTTCTGCATTTTTCTTTGAAAAGACATCCTTAAAATCCACGTACTGGGGCAGAAGCCTGGATATTGCTGAAACCACTATTATGGAGTTAGGTTGTTCCAGGGAGGACAAACAGGAGTCAAAACAGGCAGGCTCCCAATGGGCTAGTTGCAATGTAGACTAATCAAAGTGGGGCTGGTGCTGATGAATACAAGGTAGGCTTAAAATCACTGGATTAACCGCTTGGACAATTTATTTATTTCAAAATTTATAGACAGCTAATCTAAATTTCTTAGCGGTTTACAGTAAAACAATCATAAAACTATAAATAGGAGGAGGAATAGCCTAGTGGACTATGAACCAGGAGACCAGCGTTCAAGTCTCGCTGTTGCTCCTTGTGACCTTGGGCAAGTCACTTTATCCTCCATTGCCTCAGGTACAAAAACTTAGATTGTAAGCCCTCTGGGGATAGAGAAATACCCACAGTACCTGAATGTAAACCGGTGTGATATCTCAATTGAGATCAAATGTTGGTATATAAAAATAATAAATAAATAAAATAAATTAAATATCTAAAACAAAAATTTCATTTAAAACAACAAATCACAGAATCAAAAAAATGTACTCTTTACAGCATCTAATACTCCCAATATTAAAACTAACTAAACTTAGAAAATAAAAGCATAACAAATAAAGTTAAGAACAAATAATTATAATAAATGCAGTAAAGCTATTCTTGTAAAAACCAGCCATTTAGTAATTTTGCCACTTTGGATGATGTTAACCTGACCATCACTCAGTCAAAACCTTCATAAAATTTGCAGGTCTTAATTAAAATGGTGTTAGAGCAGTAATAATAAATAAACCCTTTAAAAAAATCTTTTTGAAAAATAGAGCAAGAGGCAGTAAATGATTATATGAGAACTGCTCAGAAGGCTGAAGACTGCCTGTGGCCCATTGCAGGCGAGAGACAGTAGATTACAATCTTTGAGGGTATGCCTATGATATTGTCTTTTGTTCTGAATAAAAACGTGGTAATAGTTTAGCATTCTATTCCCTCTCATTTTGCTTTTTGTTTTGAGTTTAATTAAAAGTTTGCAATGATGTGAAAGATGATACTTTCAGTGGCCAGTATGAAGTTTGAGTGGTATGGTGGTCTGAGTGAAGGAGCCCTGGAGAGGATTCCTGTACATGGAGGAAATCGTGAGGAGCTAAGGTAAAGGCAAGGTAGTTCTGTAGTCTTTGCATAAGGTCCCGGAGAATGAAGTTACCTCCAGATCTGGAGTCAATGAAAGCCTGTGTGGAAAAAGAGGTCAGGCCAATCTCAATCTAACAGGTACCAGAAGTTGGGAAGTGAGAATGGTGAGAGCTAGGATCATCTCCCTAGTAGAGCCTTGGCATTTAAGTTTCTCAACCTCTCTGGAAATTGGGCAATGAGGTGACTTCTGGCTGCATAGTAAAGTCAGAGCACCTGTTGTATGGGATGGAGCGAGTTTATAGCAACCCAGTTGCATGGGCTTTTCTGTGGCTATTGGATCCACCGGAAGAGTAGGAGCAGGTGTAGGTGGGCATTGAAAATTAAGAGCTAGAGTAAAGGATCTGAAGGCTGGATGATTCTCCCAAGCCCTCTCCCGCAGATGATGGTCGATCTTACCCATCAGAGCAATGAGAGCCTCCAGGAAGGCTGATACTTCCTGGGCTGCAAGTTCATCCTTTATCTTATCCAAAAGACATACCAGGAAAGTAGCAATCAGATTCTCCTCGCACCCATTGAGCTCAGAGACCAAGGTTTAAAATTCCATGGAGTATTCACCCAAGGTATGGGAGCCCTGGCATATGTGGAGCATGTTGGATGCTAGTGAGGTCACTCAACTAGGTTCTTCCCACCACAAGAAGGTGGGAAGTTTCAATAAGATCTGCTCTCTCCCTGAGTGGCGAAGCCCATTCGAGAGCTGAACTGTCCAACAAGGAGAGGATGTACATTGTCCTGCACTGGTCATCAGGGAAAAGAGCAGCCTGAAGCTGGAAATGCATCCTATATTGGTTAAAGAAACCCCAACATCGTTTAGGAACCCCAGAGTAATGTGGGGGTGCTGGGAGCTGAGGAACTGGCTTGGAAAACCTGTGAAGGAGGTGTTGTCATGGGCACAGCTGGGGATGTTGTAGGCACCAAAGTCAGTGCATCTAGCCAAAGTGAGAGGCAGTCCATGGCTGTGGAGAATTGTCTCAAGATGCCCTGATGCTCTTAGAGCCTGAGCCAAGCCTGGAATCTCTTGGAGCAAAGGCAAGTCTTTCAAGTTCATAGCCTTAGCAAACTGTTGTCTCTGTGGACCCCTGGGCTGGAGAGAGATTGGCTCAATCTACGAGAAGGGTTCCTGCAAGTTCTTACCACCAGTGGGAAGACCCTGGTGCTTCAGAGACTGATACAAGACTTCAGGGCTACCAGTCCTTGTCCCCCTCAGGTTGAGCCTTTGGGTGCTGGGACCAACAGGACTTAGGTGAGGGTCTCTGGGATCAGGCAAAATAGTGGAGTCCAGGGCTAGGCTAGGGTCAGTGGCAGGCAGCTTTCAGGCAAGCGAAGGTCCAAACAGGTGTTAGTACCGAGTATCTGTCCAAGGAGGTGGAAGAGAGGTTAGGCAGAGCAAGGTAGGACTAGGCAGAGCTAATGATGCAGGAGGAGGCTGGGCAGACAAAGCAGGCACAGGATGGAAACACACATTACCGAGGTAGATGGACCTGTTGCTGAGGCATCGGAAGAGCGTCTGAGGCGCCCTTAAGTAGGAGAAGGCTGATGACATTATCTAGGGGTGTCGCAGGTGTTTTCCCGCCATGGGCCTTTTAAGAATCCCACTGTTGGTGTGCGCACGCATACTAGAGAAGACCAGCAGCGTTGGCGGCATCCCACTGTGAGAAGGAGGAAGGCTTGGCATTGGTGTGAATAGCGTGGCTTGTGGGGATCCCCAGCGATCCGCAAAATGCAACAGATCCCACCTGGTGGTGGGACAGTCATGAAGCAACAATTATCTGCCCTTCAAAAAGGAACTAAGAGTTTGATCTAAACATAAGCTGATCAAAGCACACATGGAAAATAGTGACATTAAATATTTAAATACAAAACATAATCCACAGGAAAAAGGGGGTGAACAGACCACATTATACAGTGTCCACTGGTTAGTGAAGGCATCAGCCAAATGCAGCAAAAGGTTGCTTTTGTTTGAAAGCGGAAGCACATTATTATATTATCCCAAACAGAACAGGTCTGTACATATAATGGAATAAAACCAGAACTGGATCTGCTTGATTAGCTAAAATGGAACCAATTCTTGATAGTGAAGCGAGAGCACAAGGGGCACTTTCAAATGGGGGCCAAACAGGGGGGGGGGTGCTTTTAATTACAGCACGCACAATATGGCCTTAGTGTAAAAGCTCAAATAGTGTCATTAGATTGCAGCAAAAACTTCAGTTTAGTGGCTTTAGGCAGAGAAATTGGTGGTAATAGATGGGCATCCCAGTCCATTTGCCAAAATGTCGGACTGTGGCCCTTGCTATCAGAATATGTTCGATTTCATTTTACCACTAATTGGGAAAAGGTGCTTTGGGACGTGTTGCTGTTCAGGGAAGGGCAGTTATGCCTGCTTTCTATAAATCTTGTGAAACATGGTTCTTTTCTAAAGCATTTAATTGCTTTTAATTTTATGTTTTAATGTACTGAATTGCATTCATTTGCACTTGTAGCCTTATTGGAAGAGGCGGATTATAAGTGTGTAAATAAATACAATTAAACAAATGAAAACATAACAGCCACAAAGTTAGGCCTCTATTGAATCACAGTTATAAAAGGCCTCTTCTTGCATGCTGGGTTCTGGAGGTAGCCACACATTTCTGGCCCTGGCCGAGGACAAAGCTATGAAACTCATTTAGACTGGGGCGGGGAAGAGAATTAAAAAATGCCGAGAAACCTCAAGGTTGCGAAGGAGGGCTCGTGGAGCCCGGTTTTTGTAAATGGGGGCCTGGGGCCGGATTTAAGGAGCCCTAATTAGGAACTTTTTAAAACCTTATTAAATGGCTTCTCGTGGTCATGCCATTTCCCCCGACATCTTTTCGTGTTCTCCGGATGCGGTCCATTTCCAGATGAGACGCACGCGTGTCGGGACGTTAAGGCGGGACCTGCTCGCTGGAGGGAGTCGGCAAAGGATTACGTGGAGGCTCTGCATACGCGCAGGGGTGTAGCATGCATGCATGCACGCAGTTTTATAAACCTCAAGAGCATGCGTGTACTTGCAGAATGCGGCATCAATGCGAACAGGGGGAAAAGGGGCGGGGCTAGGGCATTCTAAGGCAGGGTTCACAAGTATGCGAGTAAGTTGCTATTTTGTAAGCGACATACGTGCGCACGCACATCACCAAACTTTTCCAGCACTTTTACATCTGCTAATTGATTCACACTATTGAAGGTGGACTTGTTGTCTATAGTTTTTGGGTGGGAGGCTTGGGAGGTGAGGGGGTCAGGGGGAAATTCTGGAGGGTCTGGGAGGACTGATAAGGGTGTGGGTGGACTGGATAGAGGTATCGGCGAACTGGCAATTGCAAGTGCACACACATGCAAGAAAGTATTTACAGGACGCAGAGAACAAGCAAACTAAAATACGCCGGCCTCCGTGTTCAATTCTGCGTCACTACGTGCACATTATTTCAATGATTAAACACATAAAATGCGCACATATTTTTTTAAAAATGGTTATTGAAAGTATGTGTATTCCTGCCTTGCTAATATACATGTGTACTTTCGGGGAAGAAATACGTGGTCATTTATAAACTGCGAGGCTCTTAGCATACAGTTTGCAAAATATTCGCATAAATTAAGCGCGCAAATGATGTACCACAGACAGTTTTGAAAGTTGGGCTCCCTGTATATATATAACGATCATGTATTGAATTGTCTTGTGTATGTGCAGTCATCTTCTGTTAATAATGACCTGTGCATATCTATTATTCAAATGAATTTGTCATGCTTTATTAATTTATTTTGACACTGTTGCATTTACTTAATTGGCTTGTCATTGCTAGGCATTTATCTCCTCTAATGATTTTGTTAAGCCATGCTTTTGGAAAGGGAGAGTGACTAGTGGGCAGTGGTGATGGCAGGAGGTTTGGGTGAGTAGCTTTTGGGATAAAGGGTGGTTGGGAAGGCGTTTTATGATTTTAGCACAGGGCATAAGGACATAAGAAACTGCCATGCTGGGTCAGACCCAAGGGTCCATCAAGCCCAGCATTCTGTTTCCAACAGAGGCCAATCCAGGCCACAAGAACCTGGCAAGTACCCAAACACTAAGAAGATCCCATGCTACTGATGCAATTAATAGCAGTGGCTATTCCCTAAGTCAACTTGATTAATAGCCGTTAATCTCCTCCAAGAACTTATCCAATCCTTTTTTAAACCCAGCTGCACTAACTGCACTAACCACATCCTCTGGCAACAAATTCCAGAGCTTTATTGTGCGTTGAGTGAAAAAGAATTTTCTCTGATTAGGAGAGGATAGGTCCTGGGGGTGGGGGTAGGGGGAGCTGTATGGGATAGGTTATTCAGTTCCATGTTTTTAATGTTACCATGAACAATTATATTTGTATTTTCAATAATTTTATTTCTATTCTTTTTTACATTTACTTTGTATTTTATTAATTTTTATTGTTTGTAATTTCTGAGTGATTGTACCATGCTATAAATGCTATATGACAGTGAACCATGCATCAAGAATACATATTATTATTATGTTGTATAAAAATCATATTACCTCAATCTCATTTCTCTTTACTTTTGGTCATTGATTGCTGATGTTTATTTTGTCCCCATTTTTGTTTGGGGTTGTGTTTTTTAAGTTTAGAAATATGTACACAAACATTTGGCAAATCCCAATCAATGAAAATATAGTGCAATAAGTACATTATGTCAAAATTTACTGAATCTTTCTGAAGCTCAATGAATTATGGATAAACAAGAACCAGGCATGTGTGAATGGTTTACAGACTTGCAAAGCTGTCAAAATCAGTCATAGTTAATTTCTGGCTTAAATGAATCACACATCCCTTAAAATGGATGCTTTGTGCTCCTTATTTAGGACCTTTTACAACCTGTAGGGCCTATTTATGGGGAATGCAATAACGAGTCTCCTCATGGAGCTTCTAAGCTAGCAATTCGCCAGCAATAGGAAGGAACAGGAAATGCAGTGAAGGAACTTGAAGCTCACATGATGGTGGCATTCTGGGACCTTGGCTGGAGGAAGTGAGAGGCCTTCGGAAGAAAGCAGGTGGACAAGGAGAGGAATATGCTAGAGAGATCAATTTCTTCTGCAGTTGGGTTACAGCATTTTAGTTGTCCTACTATGATAAAATTTATGTGTATGTGATTGTGAATTTTATAATGTTAATAAAGCTGCAGGTTTCTACCACTTTCCTTACCTAAGGAATATTTGTTGCATGATCTTCAAATGTTCATGACGGAGGAAGTGATTTGGTGAGGTGGGGCGGGACAGATGTTTCTATTGGGCATGGTTACAAATGCACATGACTATTTCCAGTGGAAAATATTGATTTCATTAGGAGTCACTGGTATTGCAAATCAAAATGCTTTCCTGAAATTGTATTTTATTTTTTTTAAACACTAATTATTTGTACAGGATAAGTTTTGGGCTAGAGTTCTTTGGGTATAGACTTTTGTTGACTTGGGATTAGTACAGAGAAAAGAACACTATTAAATCTTGGTCTCAGGTTTCCTTATTTAATGTATCAGAGATTTTATCCAAAGCTGTCTACCAGTTAATAATCAGACCACTATCTATAGTCAATGCATTATCAGGCATTTTACAGTAAATTAGGACAGTTCATTGTTATCCTATCCTTCCAATCAGTGTTAATTATGAATGTATAAAATTACTAATTAATCAACTGATTTATGAATCAGAGCTGTTTTGCCGTTCATGGAAATGAACAATTATCTTCCATAATAAATTAACTTATATTATGCTCAGTGGCTCAGGTCATTGACTACAGATTAAGGGTTCATTTAATTTGAGGTTTAAACAATGTCATCTTACCACAAGGACTATGCATTACCATTATTTATCAATATAGTCACAGATGAACAGCTGGAGTTTGGACATATATTACTATACTATGTGGGCTATATACTAAAACTCATATTAAAAAAGTTTTAGCACGCACATTGGTAAAAAGTTAACATGCATGCTAAAATGCCATTTATTAGGTGGTGCACTAAATTTTAGTGTGGCTGCACAAAAAAGTATTGCCATCACTGCAGCAAATGTCTGGTAGATTATCCATGCCATTTGATTCCTTGCAGGACATAGAACACATGCAGTGGAAAATTTCAGCACAATCATGGTATTTGATTGGAACTTGTGGGATGGGTCTTTATTTAAAAGAATGGCAACAGTTAACATTGAACACTGTGCCAATGTCCAGCAATGTTTAAAGAGAATTGCCATAGCTGAATATTTGTTATAAAATACATTTTTTTGAAGATCACGGGATGCTGTGGTGAGAGCTAGACATATGCTGGTGCTGTTCTTGGGGCCTACCCACTATCTGACCCATTCATCTAACATCTGATTTTGCCAGCCTTGGTTTTTCATATCTTACGATTTCTGAAGCTTCTCTTATACTTTTTTCCAATTCCTGGGTGGAATGACAACTAAAGTGACCCACAAAGAAAAGGATAAAGTTAAGACCACTGAGCCCAAGATAGTGGATCAGGAAGAAGAGAGAGCTGATAGAGATGGTGACCTCGGCTGTAACCAAAGCATTGAATACCAAATTTGAGCAAGTATTTGCCAAATTTGATACTATATTGGCTTCCGTGGAGGCTGTCACTCATTGGGTAACTGCTGTAGAAGAATGTGTCTTTGACACAGAGGATACTGCGCATAAGGCGGACAAAATCATGGAAGAATTGCAAGCAAAGGTCGCTCGGCTTGAAGAGAGGGCCGAGGACTTCAAAACTAGATCTCGCTGAAATAACGTAAGGCTGGTGGGAATCCCTGAAAACATAGCTGCGGTGGAGTTGCAGGTATTCTTGGAGACATGGCTGATGCAGGAACTTCCCTTGGGGCTCGCTTGAAGTTCACTGCAGATTGAGAGAGCACATCATCTGGGTCTGCGCCTGGAAAATCAAGGGCAACCTCAAGTAGTAATTGCACGCCTTTTGAATTTTGTCCATAAAGTGGTGACTATGCAGGCAGCATGACGGGGACCTCCTCTGAAGATAGGAGATTGAAAAATGTTATATTTCAGGATTATTCAGTGAAAGTGATGAGTCTGCATAGGGCCTTCTATTTGTACTCTGTTGTATGATCGTAAAGTGCGTTTTCTCCTACAGTACCCGGACAAACTATGCATAACTCATCATGGGAAGACAGTTGTGTATGATTCACCAGGAGAGGCTCAACTATTTTTGGATTCTTTGAAAGAGGCTGAAACGAAGTGGGTCTACTGACCCTGACCACTGAGGTTGAATTATTAGACATTGCATGATGTTTTCTCCCGCTCAGTTGTCTCTTTCCTGGGTGCTGTGACAATACTCCTAGGAGGACAGCTGTTTCAGTTTGTTGTGACAGATGCTGTCCACTTTTGGCCATCAGTTTGGACACAGTTGGATCCCATTGGTCTTTTTTGCTCCTGTCACCCGGCAGTTTCCACTAACTGGCACTACCTAAAGTTAATGGACGCATGTTAGTGTATAGTTCAAATGGAATTTCTTTTTCATTGTGATGTGGGCCTTGTGCTTTTACTGTGGCCTGATTTCCTTCCTTTGCTGGATCGTGGTTATTTTTATGCTACTAGTGATCCATGGAAGGGGAAATGGAATGGCTCTTGATAATGATCCTTTTGCTATGGATACTGGAGATGCCTACAGTTATATGGATGTATTTTTTAGTTTTTCTCATGTTTGGGTACAGGGGGGTGGTGGGTAGGCCCCATGGCATCTAATGCGTGATTTTCTCTCTTTGGAGATGGGAAGATTGATAGGGGTTTGGAGGGTTAGAGGGTTAGAGGGAGGGGGAGGAAGGGAATGGGAAGGGGGTAGGGGTGGGGTTGTGGGGTTGTGAAGATCTGGATTAAGACTCAGAGATGCAAGGAGACAAAGTAGGTTTCTTTGTAGAATTATTTGGAGTATGGGGGGGGGGAATAGTTCCAAGTTTTCTTTGGTTGGTGAAGGGGTCCCTCCTAGGCTGGGTGGAGGAACCCCTTAATATTGGTATAAGTTATTTTCACTGATCCTTTTGTAGTTGAATGCTTAAGGAGAGGCTCTGAGTGACATCCTGGAATGTAGTGGATTTGTGTTCCCCGATTAAATGTTATAAGATTTTGAAAGCACTGATGAAACATCAAACTGATATTGCCATGATACAAGAAACCCATCTGAATGATAAGGGGCACAGTAAAGTGGCCAGATGGTGGGTGGGTGAAGATTTTTGGGCTTCCTCTGGCTCACATAAAGCTGGGGTGGCTATTTTAATTCATAAGGCCTTAACATTCCAGATCTAGGACCAAATTAAAGATCTGGGAGATAAATTTCTGATACTTCGGGGTGATTTGAATGGGGAATCTGTAATATTATGTATATGATCATGTTTTCTTTCAGGATATTATTCGGAAAATGTAAGCATTGGGAAAGGGTCCTGCTATGGTGGTGGTGGTGGGATTTCAATACAGTGTTTGATCCTAGTATTGGCAGATCCCAGGTCTCAACCGGTGAGCAAATGGTGAAACATAAGGGGATTCCATGGTTTTGTGATTGTAAAACTCTCTAAACATCTAAAAGCTCCAATCTACAGAGCGTGACTTTACACATGTTTCTAGAGCATGTGCCACACAATCCTGCATTGTTGATCTTTTGGTTTCCACATTCATGTTCTCTCAGATTACACAAGCAGTAATTGGTCCCATTGAAATTTCTGACCATGTGCTCATTTGGATTGATTTTCCTTGGGGCATGCAGAAAAGAGGAAAAAGGGGAGATTTCCTGTTCAGCTGTATAGAGATGCAGGGTTTACGTCCTTTCTACAGCAAACGTGGAAGGATTCCCATGCACATAAGAAGGCACATATGAATGCTTTGTATTGGGAAAGGGCAAAAGCCATTCAGCGAGGAGATGTAATAGCCTATGTGAGCTGGCAGTGAAAAATGTTAGATAACAGGATACTCTTACTGGAAAAGCAGGTGTGATAAAAAGGCTGATACTGGCAGCTTCTCATACCTCTACAGCAAAGGCAGCTTATATAGTCTCACAGGTTGCTTAAACTCTCTTTTACATCAGAGGGCTCAGACATCCATGCTTTATTATAAATATCAGCGTTTCCAATATGGCAATAAATCTGGGAAACTATTGGCATCTCTGGTGAAATGTAGGGAGTGGACTACATATAAAGCTGCAATTAGAGATAGGAAGGGGAAAGTAGTAAATGCCACTGAAGATCTTAATAGGGTATTTTGGGACTTTTTCTGGACTCTGTATGTCAAAGAAAGTATAGTTGAGGGGCATAGAATTACTTTTTTTTAACTCACTCTCTTTGCTTCATAGAAACATAGAAATGACAGCAGTAGAAGACCAAACGGCCCATCCAGTCTGCCCAGCAAGCTTTCACACATTTTTTCTCATACTTATCTGTTACTCTTGGCCCTTATTAATAATTTTTTGGTTCTAATTACCTTCCACCCCCGCCACTGATGTAGAGAGCAGTACTGGAGCTGCATGTAAGGGAAGTATCAAGCTTAATTGGTTAGGGGTAGTAACCGCCGCAATAAGCAAGTTACTCCCATGCTTATTTGTTTACCCAGCCTGTGCAATTCAGTCCTTGTCAGTTGTTGTCTGAATACAGATCCTCTTTTCTTCATTCCCCCATGCCATTGAAGTAGTGAGCTGCGCTGGATATGTATTCCAAGTGAAGTAATAGGCTTACTTGATTCAGTGTAGTAACCACTGTAACAAACACGCTTATTTGTTTACCCAGACTATGCAATCCAGTCCTTCATGGTTGTTGTCTGAATGTAAATCCTCTTATCTTCATTCCCCTCTGCCAATGAAGCAGAGAGTTACACTGGATAAGCATTGAAAATGAAGTATCAGGCTTATTTGGTTTGGGATAGTAACTGCCGCAACAAGCAAGCTACTCCCCCGCTTTTTTGTGAATGCAAATCCTTTTTTCCATATTTCCTCTTGCCGTTGGAGTTGCATTAACCGTGTGTATGTTTATTGAATAAGGGTATTATCTCCAGGTAGTAGCCATCATTCCCGCATGCCACCCCCATGCCTCTTCTCTTCATTCACATCCTCTAGACTTTATGGATCCACAGTGTTTATCCCACACACCTTTGAAATCCTTCACAGTTTTGGTCTTCACCACTTCCTCTGGAAGGGCGTTCCAGGCATCCACCACCCTCTCCGTGAAGAAATACTTCCTGACATTGGTTCTGAGTTTTCCTCCCTGGAGATTTAAATCGTGACCCCTGGTTCTGCTGATTTTTTTCCAATGGAAAAGGTTTGTCGTTGACTTTGGATCATTAAACCTTTCAAGTATCTGAAAGTCTGTATCATATCACCCCTGCTCCTCCTTTCCTACAGGGTGTACATATTTAAATTCTTCAATCTCTCCTCATGTCATTCGATGAAGACCATCCACCTTTTTGTTCGCCCTTCTCTGGACAGCCTCCATCCTGTCTCTGTCCCTTCGGAGATACGATCTCCAGAACTGAGCACAGTACTCTAGGTGAGGCCTCACCAAGGACCTGTACAAGGGGATAATCACTTCCTTTTTCTTACTCGATATTCCTCTCTCAATGCAGCCCAGAATTCTTTTGGCTTTAGCTATCGCCTTGTCACATTGTTTCGCTGACTTCAGATCATTAGACACTACCACCCCAAGGTCTCTCTTCTGCTCCGTGCACATCAGCCCTTCACCCCCCCATCGAATACAGTTTTTTTCGGATTTTCAAACCCATATACATGACTCTGCACTTTTTGGCATTGATTCTCAGCTGCCATATCTTCGACCAGTCTTCCAGTTTCCTTAAATCACATCTCATTTTCTCCACTCCTTCTGGCATGTCCACTCTGTTGCAGATCTTAGTATCATCCACAAATAGACAAACCTTACCTTCTATCCCATCTGCGATGTCACTCACAAAGATATTGAACAGGACCAGTCCCAACACTGACCCTTACAGCACTCTGCTCATCATCGCTATCTCTTCTGAGTAAGCTCCATTTATCATCACACATTGTCTTCTGTCCTTCAACCAGTTTGCTATCCAGGCCACCACCTTGGCACTCACTCCCAAGCTTCTCATTTTATTCACAAGCCTCCTGTGCGGGACCGTATCAAAAGCTTTGCTAAAATCCAAGTAGATGACATCGAGCGCTCTTCCTCGATACAATTCCTTCTTCACCCAATCAAAAAAGTTGATCAGATTCATCTGACATGACCTTCCTTTGGTGAAACCATGCTGCCTCTGGTCCAGCAATTCTGTTGCTTGTAGATAGTTCACTATTCTTTCCTTCAGCAGTGACTCCAATACTTTTCCCACCACTGAGGTGAAGCTAACCGGCCTGTAGTTTCCAGCCTCCTCGCTGCTCCCACTCTTGTGAAGAGGGACCACTGCTGCTCTTCTCCAATCACTCGGCACCACTCCCGTTTCCAGGGATCTATTGAACAGGTCATGCAGCGGAGCCGCCAGCACATCTCTGAGCTCCCTCAGTATCCTGGGATGAACCTCATTAGGCCCCATGACTTTGTCCACTTTCAGTTTTCCTAGCTCTTCCCATACAGCTTCAGCTTACCAACTTACAGATAAGCAACTGATCTCGGCTATGGAGGTATAGCTACAGATAGAACAGGCAGCTCTTTGCAAAGCACAAGGCCTGGATGGATTTGGGGGGGAATTCTATAAATTGTTGAAGGATCAGATAGTGTGTCCTCTCCAGGCACTGTTTGCTCACTTGATAGAGATAAAATGATTCCTGTATGATTCAAATAAGGCATTAATTACGATTCTCCCAAAAAAGGAAAAAGGTTTATTGCTCCCAGAATTGTACAGACCAATTTCCTTGATCAAGTTTGATCTTAAATTATTGGCTAAAATATTTGCTGATTGTCTAGCTATTTACTTACCCCCCACCCTCCTGACTCCCCCAAGACCTGCCAAAAGTCCCTGGTGGTCCAGTGGTGGTCCAGGAGCGATCTCCTGGACTTGGGCTGTCGGCTGCCAGTAATCAAAACGGCGCTGATGGCCCTTTGCCCTTACTATGTCATTGGGGCCGACCAATGGCAGCGGTAGCCCCTGTGACATAGTAAGGGCAAAGGGCCGTCGTCTGCCAGTAATCAAAATGTCATAGGGGCTACCGTTGCCATTGGTAAGGTTGGAGAAGGTTAGTTGTTTAATTTGCTATGAAGAGAAACTATAGCTTTACTAAAAAAAACTGAAGAATCCTTCTACCGTTCAGTCTACTGCTTCGGAAGAATGCAGACTGTACGCATATAATCTGAAGGTGCTCTTAAATACAAGATCTAAATTTAAGGGCACAGCATGGTTTTCCTCACGACTTTAATGCTTCTATGAAAGAGAGGCAAGTACTAGATTTGGAAATTTACCAAAATCAACAGATGTAATCTGCTTCACCTATTATACAGATTAGAGTCCTCGTATCGGCTTCTTTTGCGATACATATACTGTAAACCATGAAATAATTTTAAAGACTTCAATTTTGGGCTGACTTTTCTGATTTTAATATTTATAACTGCACAATATTTAAGTATATCACTGAATAATTCTAGATAGTAACATTGGTTATTGAAACCATTATTATTTTTAACATTGATAGCAGTCACCTCTTGCATGCCAGGCAGGACCCAATTGTGGATGGTCCAAGGCAGTGATCCCCAACCCTGTCCTGGGGGCCCCACCAGCCAGTTGGGTGTTCAGGATATCCACAATGAATATGCATGAGAGAAAATTTGCATGTACTGCCTCCATAACATGCACATTTTCTCTCATGCATATTCATTGTAGATAACCTGAAAACCCGACTGGCTGGTGGGCCCCCAGGACAGTGTTGGGGCCACTGGTCCAAGGGAATTGTTACAAAATCAGTCCCCTCCAGGTCATGAGTTCAAATGCAACTCAGCTCAGTAAGGACTTAGTGATCTATGCAAAATGAGTTGGTGGACTCAGTCCAGTTCTAAGAGCCATAGTAGAAACATCATGGTCCATGCCAAGTAGATACAATTCTGTGCATTCTGCGATCGGATCTACCTTGACAAGAATGATTTGATTTTTAAAACCTGTCACATGTCCACATCTGAGAGCCATTGGGTGCGAGTTTCACACGTAAATACACCAGTACTTACATTTTTTCCCAGAATCCATGCTTCTTTCTCTCAGCCTAGTTTCCACAGACATTCTGTCAGTTTGACTCTTTTCACAATGACTCCCATCTAAATCTCCCAAACAAGTATTTCAAACCCAGTCCTTACGTACTTTCCAGGAGCACAGCACGCCTACTTAACTTTCTCTTAGGCGTCTTCCTTTCTTGAAGTCGCTCTCTTTTTAGGGTGCGTGCCTCACAAAGGTGAATTTTCAAATCGGCGCGCTGGCGCACATATGCACACATGTGTCAGCTGACACCCAGGGACGCAGCCATTTTATAACATGCACACGCATGCACACACATGTTGTAAAATAAGGTGGCCGACCACGTGTGTGCACCCAATGTAAAGTGGACGCACACCTGTGCACGCAAATGTCACTTCTACCTTGTAAGTGAGGGGATTTTAAAAGGGGCGCGCGCTGACGCTATTGCCACTAAAACCAGCGTGTTCCCAGTTCACCCGACTAAGAGATGGATCTTCCAAACTCCTCTACTTTAATAGCCTTCCTCTCCCAGTTAGCCCTGACCCTTAAACCCCTGCAGATCTGCCTATTTTTCTTTATTTTTTTAACTTACAACCCATCCATGGCAGAAGTAAAGGTCCATGGCAGGGGGCCTCAGGGCGCGCCGGACAGCCACCTCTCAGATTCACGCCCATGCCCCGCCGAGGCCATGCCCACGCCCACCCCTTTCTTGAAAACTTCAGAGATGTGCGTGCTCCAGAAGATATGCGCCTATCTCGGCAATTTTTTAAATCCGCTCGGTGCGCACGAGCCCAACATAATCACACATCTCTTAGTCGATGCGCACGTCGGGCTTTTAAAATTTACCTCACGGTTCTCCTAACTTCTCTCCCTCTCTGTCTATTGTAGGTTTTCGACACTGCCTGTGTCACCTATCCCACCTCCAGCTCACCTGTTGGTGATCTCAGAGGAAGAGCATAGGGCTCTGTTTATCTCTCAGCTCATACATGAGGCAAGGGCAGGGGAGCTCACTGAAGGACACACAAACAGATCTGGTTTTCTGGAGGTCCACAATGAACATTCATCAGACGTACTTACAGAGGAGGGTGACAAAACTGATAAAGGGAATGGAATAGCTCCCTGTGATGAGAGGTTATGTGAGTCAGGTCCTTTCAGCTTGAAATAGAGACAGCTGATAGGGGACATGATAGAAGTTTACAGAATCATGAGTGGGGTGGAATGGGTAAATACAGGATGGCTATTTACCCTTTCAAATAATAGTAAAACAAGGGGACGCTCCATGAAGCTATCAACCATTAGATTTAAAACCAATCGTATATTTTACTCAGCACATAATCAAACTGTGAAAGCTGTTGTCAGAGGGTATGGTCAAGGTAATTAACATAGTGAGGTTTAAAAGAGGTTAGGACAAATTCCTGTAGGAAAAAAGGCATAAAACATTTTTAGCCAGGCAGACTAAAGAAAGCTGTTGCTATCCCAGAGAGCGAGTAACAGAAAATATGTGTACTTCATAGGATCTGCTGGGTATTTGTGACCCGGACTGACCACTATCAGTCTCAGAGAGCATGCGGGACTCGATGGACCTTGGTCTGACCCAGCATGGGTCTTGTATTCATGATATAACAATGTGCATACCTTGGATAGCCTGAAAATCAGACCACAATAATTGAGAATTCTTGTCACATTATATAATGTGCAGCTCATATTATTAAACATCCATTCACACATGGTTTGACATATACTTTATAAATCACAGTGCAGCATCACAGTTTCATGAACATCTTTTCCTGATGCAGAGCATTCAGCTAAGATTTCCAGGAAAGTAGCCAAAAAGATGAGAGAACAGGACTGCTCAAAATCTTTCATGTAAAAAAAAAACAAACCTGTGAATTTTGGAATCTGTTCCCCTACTGCAAGTATTGAAAAATATGTTCAAAGCTGATGCCTTCGGAACAATGTTAAAAGTTTTATAAAAATGTATGAAAACTCTTCAGGATCCACATATGTTACAATCATTATCTGGAGCATACTACCAACAAATGGACTCATTTGTATTATATTAGCAAAATAATCACAGCAAAGCCATAGAATGATAAGAGTCTGGTGGCAGTCTGTCCTATTTCATCCCTGGTGCAGTGCCACAGACCTCGGCTGACCTTTGGCTCTTCCCCCATTTCTTTGTGACCTGGTATCCTCTGTGTTTATACCTGGCTTCCTTGAATTCTGTTACTATCTTTGGGCCAGATTTTCGAATCACTCGCATGTTATAAAATCCGGGATCGGTGTGCGCAAGGTGCACACTTGTGCACCTTGCGCACACCGAGCCCTAGGAGAGCCCCCGATGAATTTCCCCATTCCCTCCGAGGCCGCTCCAAAATTGGAGCGGCCTCGGAGGGAACTTTCCTTTCGTCCCCCCACCTTCCCCTCCCTTCCCCTATCTAACCCGCCCCCCAGCCCTACCTAAATCCCCCCTACCTTTATTATTTAAGTTGCGCCTGCCTCTGGGCAGACATAGGTTGCGGCCTAGCGGGCCTTCGGAGGCCTCCAGCCACGCCCCCACCTTGCCACGGACCGCCCAAGCCCCGCCCCTTTTTTCCAATCCCCGGGACATACGCACGTCCCGGTGATTGCCCGCATCGCCGAGCCCCTGTGCCTCTTCCATGCGAACGGATGGTCCATCCATGCCACCTTTCATTCCATGAACACACATTTTTTTGATGCTGCTCCTAACCCTTATGGAGTCTCTCATCGTGACCTCTTGCTCTACAGCACCCTTTCCTCTGGAAAAGGTTTGCTTTATGTGCATTGCTTGTATCTTTGATGTATTTTGATACGTCGTATGTCCCCTGTCTCTCCGCTGTATATATATATATATTTAGGTCCTACTCCTTATGTCTCATCTCATATGGAGATTTTCTCTCACAGCAATGATACAGAAGATCTTTTAGAATTCAGACAGAAAAAACGAGGCATTCCTTACTATGTAGTTAAAAATCTACACAATCAGCAGATATAAAAGTCTGCGAAAGACCTTCTCAGTGATCAGCTTATCAAATGATCGATAAACTGCAGTTAAACTAGGTATCTGGCCGACCTACCAGTAGAATCACATTTTAAGCAACCCTGACAGTCAATTTCCTGCTATAGTTACATTTTCCTGAAAACCAATTTCTTTTTTAATCTATTTCATGCGAGCAAATTTCCCTCCTGGTATACAAATCTCTCTTTCTACCTGTTTCAGTCTAATTATAAATGCAAACAGAGCACAATTCACAATGACATCATTACAAAGTGAGATAAAAGAATTACAAATGACTATTCATAATCTTTACACGATGCATCTGTTAAGCTTTTAACATATTTGTGGAATAGCATAATGGCAAAGTGATTCGCTACTGATATTAATGAAACTGCTGGCATGTGAGAGATTTTTTTTTTTTTCACGAAAAACCAGATTTCGCTTTAAGAAGCTTCCCATGTAATTAGTTTTTATCTGCTTAATTATTGTGGAGTCAATTATAGCATTATTGAAAGAAAATTGGAAACACCATTGTATTATAAAATTGCAGCTAGAAAATTGTTTTCCTTATTACCTGCTATTTGAGCCTGTGCCTGCAGAAGGAGTTTTCCATGTGCCTGCCTGACATGAAGAATTATATGGGTCTGTGCATTTGCGGATGGAGGGGAGGGAGGTGTAGATGAACTGTAATATGATTATTCAGAAATATTAACAAAATGAGAGAGCTTTGTTTACTATCATATATTTAAATACAAGACTGTAATTTGCCTTGTAGAAATTGGAACATGTTCCTAAAAAGACCAACATGATCGCGGACAAAATATTCGCTTCCAGTTGGGCAACACGAGTTTGTAAACGGGAATCCTTTTTTCTAGAGGCACCTGGGGGTAATGAAAAGTAATGGATCAAAAGCCATACTGAGGAAATCATTCAGTCAACTTGGCAGATCTACAGCTTGCAGATTAAATAAAAGGAGGAAATTAATCTGTCAAAGCAAGCAACATACCATTTTATTTTGACAAATGCAAGGAAAAGCTGGACTCCTTGGTTGTGCCTTCCTTTAATCACAAGTCCCAAATTGCTATCCGTGCCCTTTTGAGTCACTTTGGAAGTCAAAAGCTACAGGCGATAAGAGAGCTATAGTGTATAAAAGCCAGGGTTTAGGACTGGCAGTACCTTCACTGCCTCATTCTCTATTGCAGTACTTGTTGCCTGTATATTTTCCTTTAACCTTACAACTTTAATAGCAAATGCAAGTTTACAGATGAAAATATTTCGTAATGTCACACTAGGAGCCTGTAGTGCTACCATTTTGTCTCTGAAGCAGTTGGTGGGGAAGCAAACATCCTATGCATTCCTCCTACCAGAACATAGGATTCAGTGCAATGCAATCCATTTGTTCTCTTTTGAGTTGTAGGCTGAAGGCAGGTGTTTAAAGGAGTAGGATGTACAGAAAGTGCTAGTTTTATAATGAAAAGGATGGCACAGGAGGCAGAATAAAGTATAGAATTCAAGAACAGAAATGCTCATATGAATGCCTTTTAAATGATAAATATGACAGAGCTGGGATGGAAATGACATTTTCTGATGTCTGTTTAAGAACATAAGAACATAAGAAAATGCCATACTGGGTCAGACCAAGGGTCCATCAAGCCCAGCATCCTGTTTCCAACAGTGGCCAATCCAGGCCATAAGAACCTGGCAAGTACCCAAACACTAAGTCTATTCCATGTAACCATTGCTAATGGCAGTGGCTATTCTCTAAGTGAACTTAATAGCAGGTAATGGACTTCTCCTCCAAGAACTTATCCAATCCTTTTTTAAACACAGCTATACTAACTGTTTATTGTATTTATATTTCTTTAGAAAGACATCTTAACATCCTCTTCAAACCTAATCTTGATATTGATAAAATTGCTTTTTCCCCTCTCTCTTTGGTGCTTCTCACCCCATTGTGGTCCTCTAATCAATGTTTCAAGAATGCTTAAAATGCAGGTTAATTGTTTTCTTTTGTATTTCATAATCCTAAATATCTTGATTTACTTCTTCTCGTAAGCTTCATGCTCGTATACATTTTTCAAATCTGTAAATGACAAACAAAGTAAATAAATAAAAATGGCAGTCAAGGAAAAGATCCAAGATGACACCGTGCTTTCATTTTTGGCTGGCTGGGTTTGCACCCTTTCTCTTTCGATCTCGTGGGGAAGCAGAAGAGCAAGAGAGTTTTCCTAACGTCTACTCCTCAGTCTAGACTGATGGACAGTTTTGCACGCTGCGGGATCTGCGGCACAGGGCTCTGGCAGTGATTTCTCAACCAGTGGCTAAAGAATCGGTTTCACTGCAATCCCCAGAAACTCCCACCCTATTTCGTCTTGGGAGACACCATGAATGGGGTAAGAGGAGTCCAAGGAGTCTGGAGAGACAGGGGTAAGCTCAGAAGTGGGAGTATGTTCAATGATTTAAAATCCATGGCACTGGGGTTTTTGGCTGGGGGGAGAGCTCTTTTTTCCTTTTGCTTTTTGTTTTCTTATTTTTCCCACTTTGATGTTTATTTCTTTTCTTTAAAAAAAACCAAACAATTCAAACATCAATCAAAATATTATTTTTTTGTAAAGAACAATTAACATTTCCATAATAAACAGGAGCTCTTGGAGAAATTCGATTCCATTTAGAAACCTGTGATTACCACATTTTCCCACAACTAGGCTCATATCAGTGCAGAAGTTGTTTAAAAAAATATATGAGAGAAATACTAAAGATCTTCCAAGAGAAATATACAGCACTTGCTAGAATTTGTTTGCATTCCAGAAATGAAATGAAGGGGTAATATGGTAGAATGTGGTTTGGATACGATCAGCTCTACAGATAGTTTGGACCTGTCTGCTGAGTCTTCTCAAGATGGGATTTCATCAAGGGCTACATTTGCGGTCATTTTTTTGCTCAGAAACAGTTACAGGCGGATTGTAAAAGCCTTACGCACATCAAAGCTGGTAGATACGTGAGTATCTCCGGCCGGCGTGCCCACGTGGATTTTAAGAGGTGCCCCAAAACACACGTATTTCCTGGTACACGTGCAAGTCGGGATGTTAAAAAAGGGGCGGGACCTAGACGTTCCGGGTTTGGAACCTGAAGTATGCAGATTATTATTTACATGCACAAGTGTGCGCCGGGATCCCCTTCTGCGTAACTTTACTTCTGTTATGGATGGCAGGTAAGTTTTAAAATAAAAAAGTCAGGGATAGTCAGTGGGGTTTGAAGGGTTGACGCTAATAGGGTAAAAGGAAGGCTATCTAGGGTGGGAAGCCCTATCCTTTACCAGGACAACTGGTGAAATGGGTATTTGGGTTGGCAGCACGCACCCATATAAAATTGCACATGTATATAAGGAGGGGAGAGGGAGAGAGAGGGGGAGAAATACGTAACTTTTCTATTTATACCACTGTAAGAGGAGCACTTTTAACTCAGGTTTGGGTTACCTATACAGTCTGAGGTACGAACAGCAAAGTTGACATCACTGAAATTTAGAGCGATGAAAGGAAACAGAGGAGTTGATTTGTACAATGTACTCTCTACCTAGCTTGATGCGATGAGAAAATTAGCGCTGGTGCGATAAATTTATCGCAGCTTGCGGAAACTACCTGTGCGATGTGGGAGCAGGGAAATTAGCCTAACCAAGCCCCTTATTTTTTTTTGCATGGTTGATATTTTTGCTATATTTAATTTATAGCTTTTTGATGGATCTAGACCAGAGCTTGGAGGCTGTTGCAAGATTCATGGGCTCTTGTACTGCTGTATGCTGTAATGGAACTGGTAAATATTTTCGGCCAAAGAGCATTCCAACCAAACGTCTCTCCTTTCCTACTAGCAGCAAAAGTATGGGTGGGTGTGCCCCAATCTTGCACTCTTAGAAAATGTCCAGGAATGCTAATGAGCATACATTCAGAATCTTTCTGGCCATGGGGATGGAATGCTCTTTGTTGGTGATGGGACCTTTCTCAAGGTTCACAAAAGAGAGAAATAAATCTCAAGACCAAAGAATTTTTCCAAATTAAAGAAAATGATGTGCCCGTGACAGGGTGAATAGCAATATAGAAACATAGAAACATAGAAATGACGGCAGAAGAAGACCAAACGGCCCATCCAGTCTGCCCAGCAAGCTTCACACATTTTTCTCTCATACTTATCTGTTTCTTTTAGCTCTTGGTTCTATTTCCCTTCCTCCCCCATCATTAATGTAGAGAGCGGTGATGGAGCTGCATCCAAGTGAAATATCTAGCTTGATTAGTTAGGGGGTAGTAGGGGTAGTAACCGCCGCAATAAGCAAGCTACACCCATGCTTATTTGTTTTAACCCAGACTATGTTATACAGCCCTTATTGGTTGTTTTTCTTCTCCCCTGCCGTTGAAGCAGAGAGCTATGCTGGATATGCATCTAAAGTGAAGTATCAGGCACATTTGGTTTGGGGTAGTAACCGCCGTAACAAGCCAGCTACTCCCCGCTTTGTGAGTGTGAATCCTTTTTTCTTCTCCCCTGCCGTTGAAGCTATGCTGGGTATGCGTGAAGTATCAGTTTTTCTTCTCCCCTGCCATTGGAGCAGAGAGCTATGCTGGATGTGCATCGAAAGTGAAGTATCAGGCACATTTGGTTTGGGGTAGTAACCGCCGTAACAAGCCAGCTACTCCCGGATTTGTGAGTGCAAATCCTTTTTTCCACATTTCCTCTTGCTGTTGAAGCTTAGAGTGATGTTGGAGTCACAGTAACCATGTGTATGTTTATTGAATAAGGGTATTGTGTCCAGGCAGTAGCCATCATTCTGGCGAGTCACCCACTCTTCATTGGCGGCCTCTTGACTTTATGGATCCACAGTGTTTATCCCATGCCCCTTTGAAGTTCTTCACAGTTCTGGTCTTCACCACTTCCTCCGGAAGGGCATTCCAGGCATCCACCACCCTCTCCGTGAAGAAATACTTCCTGACATTGGTTCTGAATCTTCCTCCCTGGAGCTTCAAATCGTGACCCCTGGTTCTGCTGATTTTTTTCTTATGGTAAAGGTTTGTCATTGCCTTTGGATCATTAAGAGGTGGTTTTGATCAACCATGTTAATCTTTACAGGGCTCTCTCGCTGACTCATACAAAGACTTGCTGCTCCTTTAGCTAAAGCCTTTAATTTAGAAACTATTTGCAAATGTAACTACTATGATCCTCATTTTGAAAAATGCAACTGCAACACTGGACAATTTGTCATCATTTGTAGAGGCTGTTAAGTCATAAGGCAGAGGGGAAAAAACATCTCACTTTATTTACAAGCCTTAATCTTTTGGAACCAGCCAGAAATTGATAGATTGATACAAGAAATATTGATGACTGGAGATAATAATTGATGTCCCAATTCAGTTTCTAATATATATAAAGCTTTTCAACATACTTAGAAAACAAAACAGAAGAATTCTTTCTATGGATGAAGTTTAACTTTATTCTTTTTTTTTTTTTTAATTTAAAATTTATATAATTTCCAAATTATACAAGATACACATCTTGAAAGAAAACATGAGATTGAGATACAGAACAGAAAGAAAATCCACCATGTAATTAATTGTAGGTAAAAAATTGACATTCTCAATTCCAAAATCAAGTCCTGGGGGACCCAATCCACAACCCTAGGAATAGATATACAAAGAAACAATGATCAGCTAGCAACAGCCTTATACAAAACAGGGAACCTCTTATGAATTATTGTGACTGGCGATCAGGAGAAGAACTAACAGAAGGGGTTTTGCCAATCAAACATTAAGTCAGCTGAGGAGGGTCATAAAAATATATGAATTCTTTGGGTACTTAACCATGCACTTGCATGGAAACTTAAGAAAGAAAAGGCCACACACGCCCCCTACTTGGTGGACCCTTGGACACAAAAGAAGAAATTGTTTAGAGACATCCAGAAAGCTGCAGAAAAGACTCCAATCTGTGTGGCGAAAAAAAGAGTCTCAACAACCAGTCTTTATCAGGCTCAAGGACTAGTGAAACAATAAGCATTGCTGGGACTGTCAGAGCAGTATCCGAAGTCTCAAGTCATCTATACTGGGTCCGTTGGCTGGAGCCAGGGACTCCATTCATTCTTCCTGTACATCATCCGTAGACCTTTTAAGTTGTGGTAAGTAGTATATTTTAGCAACTGGGGGAACTGCATTCTCAGGAATCTGCAAAACTTCCATTAAATATTTCTTAAACATCTCTCTAGGAGATATTAAGGGTACTTTGGGGAAATTAATGAACCTGAGGTTTTTATTCCTCACAGAATTTACAAAGCCATGTTGGCATTTCCCTTAACCAATGCTACTTGAATTTGCTGAACTGAATTCACTTGGACACGTAGAGATGAAACTTTTTGTTCCAATCAGCAGATGTAGTAGATAAACCTGAAACTTTCTGATCCAAATCTTTATAGTTCTGCATTAAGTGGCGACAATTGTTGATGAATGGAACTCCGGAGGTCTACGTACTATAGTGTCCCAAATAACCTCCAATGAAAAAACAGGAGGCCTCTGAATCAAAGGTAAGTTCACTCACAACACTTCGCCAGCTCTTTCAGCGTCTCCCTGTCTTCCAGCTTGGAGAATTTCCTCACCCGGTTGACCAAGTTAAAACAATGGACAGACAGCAGTGTTGGTATCCCCGTCATTCCCCACCAGGATCGCCGATCCCGCAGCGAGGCCTGTCGGTGTCTCCAGTGCCGCCCGGGAGACTCTCTCTGCCACTGGATTGCCAGGTAGTGTTCCCTCTGCCGGGCTCAAGGGTGAAAGTGAGCCAGGGAGAGAGGGGGAGCTCAAATTCCCCTCCCCTCTCTCCAGCAGCGGAGCCCCCGGCACTGGGTTGCATCCTTCGGGCTCATCAAGGGTGACGTTGGAGGGGCCATGGGGAAAGGCCCTGCCCTCGGTTTCCTCTTTCTGCCCATCGAGGGAAAAAAAAAAAAACAGAGGTAGAAAAGAAATGCGGAAATCACCTGAGAGAGATCCTCATGGCGTGTGTGATCAGTCGGCCACCTTGGCTCCCACTGACGATATGATAAACTACCAAAACACCCAAAAATAAAAAGTAAGAATAAGTGTTGAATGTGTATCTGAAGAAAAAGAGGGTATGTTATATTACTCAATAATTTTTAGAAGCAGATAGAAATAGGTAAGAACAGTGATACAGCATGGTATACACTTAGCTGATCCAGCAAGCCTTCAATTCATGAACTGTTTGTAGAACTTGTGACAGCTCATGAAGTGGAACTTTTACACGTGGCTTCTTGTTACTTAGGTTACATGCGTTATATTTTATTATGATTTTTTAATTTTATTTTATGAGTTACTGTTAATGTATACTGCTATTAAGTTCACTTAGAGAATAGCCACCGCCATTAGCAATGGTTACATGGAATAGACTTAGTTTTTGGGTACTTGCCAGGTTCTTATGGCCTGGATTGGCCACTGTTGGAAACAGGATGCTGGGCTTGATGGACCCTTGGTCTGACCCAGTATGGCATTTTCTTATGTTCTTATGTTCTTATTCTAATATTGATTTTGTTTTTTTAATTGATGTTTACATGCAGTTGTTTTTAATTTTATTTCTATCATTTTTCACCACTTAGAACATTTTTATGAACATTGTGGTTTATAATGAATAAATAAATGGGATTTTATATGTAAAGGCAGTATATCTAATAAAGTACTGCCAATGAGAATATTTTAGAGGGTATTTTTTTTTTTTTTAATGCAGTTGCACATTCAATGGGTAGGTTTTACGGTGCACGTGTCACCATGGAAAAAGATTTAATCTAAAATTCCATCTGAAAGCCTTGTTGGAAAAAGAAATAATGACTAACAAGATATCCAGCATGGCTCTCTGCTTCTACAGCAGGGGAGAAGAAAAAAAAAAAAAAAACAACAAGAGCTGTACAACATAGTCTGGGTAAAACAAATGGGCGTGGGTGTAGCTTGCTTATCGCGGCGGTTACTGCCCCTACTACCCCTAACTAATCAAGCTAGATGTTTCACTTGCATGCAGCTCCATCACTGCTCTCTGCATTAATGGTGGGGGTGGAAGGGGAATAGAACAAGGAGCTAAGAGTGGCAGATAAGAATGAGAGAAAAGATGTGTGAGGCTTGCTGGGCAGACTGGATGGGCCATTCGGTCTTCTTCTGCCGTCATTTCTATGTTTCTATGTTTCTATGTTTCTATAAATCTTTAAACACACAAAATCAAAGATGGCCTGCTGCCCACATCCCAGGGAACAAATAATAATGGTGTTTTCAGCAGGAGGCATGAGTAAGAAATTCTGAAAAAAAATCCAAAATATTTTATAACATGTATATAGTGTAGATATGTACCACTGAGCATGAGGAGTTCTTTCTGCATGAAAAGCTAGCAGGTGGCAGCTCATTAACAGGACCTCGACTTAATCTAACTTGGAACAGCTGATGAAGAAAGGCTTCATATGAAGCTATCCAGCCTAGGGGTTTAATCTTAAAGCTTTTGAGAATAATGAATGAATTAAGTAGGGCAAGTAATTAATAATAAAAAAAAAACAACCCCAGAAATGTTCTTGAATTTCAAATGATATCTTCATTGATTGAAGTCATGGCCATGCTGTGAAACTTCCTTTTTTTTTAATTGTAAAGAAACACCGTTTTCCGAAATTTAATTTAAACTCAATGTTTTTCAAAGCTAGTTTGCATTGATAGATATTGAAAAGGACTTTAAAAATGAAATTTTATAATGGAATTGATAGAAAGCTTTTGCTTTGAGTAGGCTCAGTATATAACAAATTGAAATGAGCTCATGTATCACACTGTCCACATATTTTTAAAATGTTTGATTTAAAGACATGATTTTTGCTTAGCTAGCATAAATACACATATGTGGGTTGATATAAAATTACTGTCATTAAGCAGTATGACGGTAACTTTCAAAGGGGCAAGTGAGCATACACATGTATGTTATAAAATAGCCTGGGTGTGCATATGTATATTTCCTAGTTTGAAACTGGGCGTGCACAGCCGCGCACATCCTGGTCTGAGTCATGTAAGTGGGTGAATTTTATAACCAGCACGCAGCCTTGCCATGACCAATTTCACTAGCTCGTCCACCACTTCCCCCGGTGCAGAGCTAGGTCCTCCAAAACCCCTGGTTTAATAGCATGCAGTGCTCCCAGTGATCCCAGATCCTTTAAACCTTTCAGAAATGGCTGGTTGTTTGTTTTTTTTACGTTATATCTCCTCATAGCATAAGAACATAAGAAATTGCCATGCTGGGTCAGACCAAGGGTCCATCAAGCCCAGCATCCTGTTTCCAACAGAGGCCAAGCCAGGCCACAAGAACCTGGCAATTACCCAAACATCAAAAAGATCCCATGCTACTGATGCAATTATTAGTAGTGGCTATTCCCTAAGTCAACTTGATTAATAGCAGTTAATGGACTTCTCCTTCAAGAACTTATCCAAACCTTTTTTGAACCCAGCTACACTAACTGCACTAACTGTTGCGAGAGTAGTGGTGGACCCTTGGGCTGGCCTAGCGAAGTGAAATGGTATAAGAGGAGGAGAACTCCACTGTGAAGAGGTAGGCCGGGAGGCGGTGAGAAACTGGACGTAGAGCTGAAGTCTTCACCCTGGAAGCCCGAGGAGCCCGTGAGGTCCCGAGCCGCTGGGACTTAGGTGACAGATAGACCTGAAGCGAAGGGAACGTCTTCACCCTGGAAGCCCGAGATCCCCCGGGAGGAGCCCGTGAGGACCTGGACTGCTGGGGCTTAGGCAAAGGCAGAAGAAGGTGGATGAGACAGACCAAGGTCGAGGCAGGCAGCAGACACAGAGGGGTAGATTTACAAAAAATGCGCGTTCACGTACTTTTGTTGGCGCACCAGTCGCAAACAAAAGTACGCTGGATTTTAGTAGATACGCGCGTAGCTGCGCGTATCAGCTAAAATCCAGGATCGGCACACGCAAGGCTGCCGATTTTGTGCAGCCAGCGCACGCTGAGCCGCGCAGCCTGCCTCCGTTCCCTCCAAGGCCGCTCCGAAATCGGAGCAGCCTCGGAGGGAACTCGCTTTCGCCCTCCCCTCACCTTCCCCTTCCTTCCTCTATCTAACCCACCCCCCCGGCCCTATCTAACCCCCCCCTACCTTTGCCCGGGGATTTACGCCTCCCGGAGGGAGAAGTAAATCCCCGCGCGCCAGCGGGCCGCTAGCGCGCTGAGACGCAACCTGGGGGCGGTTCCGGAGGGTTCGGCCACGCCCCCGGACCGTCCCGGGCCGAAACCACGCCCCCGGGCCCGCCCCCAAAATGCTGCGTCCCGCCCCCAAAACGCCGCGCCGATCGGCCCCACCCCCAACGCCCTTCTCGAAAAACCCCGGGACTTACGCGAGTCCCGGGGCTCTGCGCGCGCCGGCAGGCCTATGGAAAATAGGCGCGCCGGCGCGCAAGGCCCTGCTCGCATAAATCCGGGCGGATTTACGCGAGCAGGGCTCTTAAAATCCGCCCCAGAGAGTCAGAGGCAGGCAGGCGTCAGAAACCAGAGAAGCAAGTCGAGGAACGAATGGAACGGAGGCAGAAGATCCGCAGCAGGAACTGAAGGTCCGGGACCGGAACTGAATGAAACCAGGAACAGGAACCAGCGAAGATCCAGGCAAGGAAGAGACAGAGCGCTGCAACTGATATCCAGCAAGGAACCTCTTGCAAGGCAATTTGAATCAGACGCCGGCCTTAAATACTTGCTGGCGTCTGACGTCACTCCAGGGGGCGACCCGCCGTCCAGCGGGAAAAGCCGTTTAAATTGCCCCTCCTTGTGCGCGTGCACGCCTAGGACGGGAAGGGCCAACTT
This sequence comes from Rhinatrema bivittatum, assembly GCF_901001135.1. Taxonomy (NCBI): domain Eukaryota; kingdom Metazoa; phylum Chordata; class Amphibia; order Gymnophiona; family Rhinatrematidae; genus Rhinatrema; species Rhinatrema bivittatum. Next base: position 340,285,600 of record NC_042620.1, on the reverse strand, counting down.
CCGAGGCTCGGAGACGCCTCCCTCGTGGAGACGCCACCGCGAGGCAGACAGAGCAGGCCTGAACAGCAGCGGACCCCACCGTTGGTGTACTGAGAGAGAGGGAGAGTGCCGAAGCCCCGGACCCTGCAGTCGGAGCCCCAGCGGTGAAGGCAAGGGCTCTTTTGTCTGAATTTCTTAGGTGGCAGGCTGGATGAAGTGCTGGTGAGTCTAGGGGAACTGGTGGAGGTGCTGACATACTGATGATTACAAGTATGTATATTCATAAGTGGAGTACCTGCATACTTTATAAAATACTTGCCTCCATTCATAAACTGCAGTAATTGGGGCAGATTTTCAAAGGGTTAATGCACGCCGGGCCTATTTTCAAAAGGCCTGGCGGCGCGTGTAAAGCCCAGGTAGAGAGTCCATCAAGCTAGGTGGAGAGACCCTTGCCCAAATCTCATCTTGGAGTGAGTTTCCTCACTCCGAAGGCCAGCTAATCTTCACAAGAGACCACTGTTCTGTTCGTACGTCTCATGTAGAATGTGAAAGTGGAACCTAACCCCCTACACTCTTATCTAATCCCCACCTCGAGTTACTAGGTGGGCCTATCCTAGGGATACAAATACCTATGTATGGGACATGCTATTATGGCCAGTCTCTCTCTCTCTCTCCTCTCTCTCTCTCTCTCCTCTCTCTCTCTCTCTCTCTCTCTCTCTCTCTCTCTCCTCTCCCTCTCCCCCCCCCCCCAGTGGTTGCATGCAGGACATACATCAGGGTTGGCACTTATCGCAGAATATGAAGTGGTATCGCAATGTGCACTAACTTAGCTCTTCGCACAGGTATGTATCACTAAATGCAATAACACAACATTAGCATAGACCACGCCCCTTTTGCTATCGCATGCGGTACTTACTGCATTTTGATAAATCTAGGCCTTAGTTTGGAGTTGAACCATGGGTTGTTTTATTCTCTGTTGTTCTTTATCTGTTTTGTTTTCTCGGGGTTTATGTTGTTGGCAGTCTCTTCTGTAAGTTGGAACCAAGATTGTATGGCGTTGTTTATGTTGGAGAGATCCAGATTCACTAGTTGTTTTCCGAGTTCTTGTTGAAGGATCTTGGGTTGGAAGGGTGGTCGGTATTTGAAGGATAAAGATTCATTTGTTTTAGTCGTGTTGTTGATGTTTGCTTGTGTCTTGCATTGTAGCAGATAGTGATCGGACCATGGGACTGATTTATATGTTATTGATGTATCTGATAAGAGGTGATTTGTGAAAATCAGGTCTAGTGTATGGCCAGCTTTGTGTGTGGGGTTGTTCACTTGTTGGTGGAGGTTTAAACTTGATAGCATGTCAAGCAAGGTTTGGCAGTTTTGCGATCTGGGGTTGGAGTAATTGTGGAGGTTGAAGTCTCCAAGTATGATTGTAGGTGTTTTCATACTGATGTTTGTTATTAGGAATTCTAAGAGGGGGGATATTTCGTTATCCAGAAATTTGGGGGGGCAGTATACTAGGCATATTTGCAGGTTTTCTGAGTCAAAGAGGGATATTTTGTATTGTAGCGGGAGAGGGTGTGGGATCGGTTTCATGGAGAAATGTTTTTTTTATGATTAGGAGTAAACCCCCTGCTCTGCGGGATTTCCATGGGAATGAAAATAGGTCATATGCATTGTTGTTTCATTGGCAGGTGAGTGGTGCCGGAGGTGTGCTTGTCCGCAATTTGAGGAGGGGTCATGTCCCTCGGCGCTGCCTCATGAGCAATGAGGGCGGACGTCTGGTAGGAGGTATTTACTCCTGCTGGTCGGGAGGAGGCTAGCTTCGGGCTTGGCCTATCGTGGAGGGAGGCCGGGCGCTGCAGCGAGGGGGTGCAGCCCACCATGGAGGCGGTGCCCTCGGGCCTACCAGTTGCTGTGCTTCTGCGGGTGTCCGGCTCTGGGCCGTGTCGGTGCGCATGTCCTCAATTTGAGGAACGGGTCATGTCCCTCGGCGCTGCCTCGTGAGCATTGGGGGCGGAAGTCTGGTAGGAGGTCCTTCCTCCTGCTGGTCGGGAGGAGGCTAGCTTTGGGCTCGGCCTATCGCAGAGGTAGGCCAGGCGCTGCAGCGAGGGGGGGCAGCTCACCTTGGAGGCGGTGCCCTCGGGTCTACCGGTCGCTGTGCTTCCGCCGGCATCGGTGTCCGGCTCTGGGCAGCCCCCCTCCCCTCTCTCTCCTTACCATATAAATTAAAATAAGTAAAACAAAAAATACGCAAAGAATAATGAATGGAAAAAGGGATTTCTTACCTGAGAATAATTTTTTTCCACTTTAATAGTAATTTCTATGGGGTCAATTGTCAAAACCTCTTGCGTACCTGATTGAAGCAGCTAGATTTTAACCCTCTAAGTTTAGGTGAATTTTCAGCCACAACTTAGCCAGTTAAATTGCAGCAAAAACCTTTCCTAGAGAGGAAACTAAGGATCCCTTAAAGGAGGAAGAGGAGACGGCCTTACTTTACCCTGAAGATCTTGTCCCTAGTCCTATTCAGACAGCTTACCAATTACAACAAATGCGTACTGCTGCAGAAATTGAGGCATGGCTCTTAGCTGGAGCTTCTTCTGTAAGTTATCCTTCAGAGGAGTGTTTCTTGTATGCACACCCTTCAGGGAAGCCATGTTTGCCTTTAGCTGCTTTACATAGAATGATACCTCAGTTGCATTTGCCAGCACATCGGCCTGCAATCCAAATTATTGAGGAAATGACTATGTCCTGGTGGAGTCCCAAAACTAGGTTTAACTTAGATGGCTAAAATCAAGCCAGCTTAGGGATTCTTTAATATGTCCCCAAGTGGCTATAAAGGATCTGCCTTTCTTTCTGACGTTAGGTAGGTAGATCCTTATATAAAAAAAAAAAAAGATCACACTGTCTCCCTCCCTGAAGCCCCAATCACATCCCCCAGAATCCCCTTGAATAAACTTTCTTCCCTTCCTCCCCTCTCTCCAACCTCACGGATAACACTCCCCAGATTTGCCTTCCTCTGAATCCCCCCCCCCCTCCTCCACGGAAATGGCATCTCTCCCACTCCCAAATACAAGAGCGGGAGGGAGGGAGGGATGCTGCCGGCGTCAGTGGATTGCAGCTTCAGCAATAGGAGGGAGGGGGCCTTGGGATGGGGGACGGGCGGGGGGGGAGGTGTTCAGAGGATAAAGGTTTCGGGGAAGGTTTGATCTGTTGATCACAGCCTCAGGGAGGGAGAAGATATTATCTGTGCGGTTTGGGTGAAGGAGGGTTGGTTAAGGTCATAGGAACCGTTGGGGAAGTTGATTATGATACCAGGGCTGGGATGGTTTTAGAAGTCAGTAGGTTTAGATTTAGGCCTCCCATGGCCGCATCTAGATTTGTTCAGCCAAGTTGGGCAGCTAGTGTTAAAAAATTAGCATTGGCTGACTAACTGTCAACCTCTCAACCCGACCCTTCGCCTGATGGTTAAATTATCAAAGCCTTCAGTTTAACTGTCTGACACTCTAGTTCGGCAGCTAGATGCTTTTGAAAAATCAACCATTATTTAAACAAATTGTTCTGTCTTCATTTTCTTCTAAGGACATTGACTACAGTTGTGAGGAAATCTCATTCAGGATAGTGCTTATGGCAGGTTTTATCCTATTTAAAATGTTGTTAGTAATAATGAGGTGTGTGTCTTATACCCCGCTGAGAACTGCAGAGCAGTGGGCTATAGATTGTATAAATAAATAAATAAATAAGTAAATAAATAGTAAGGGTCAGAATAGTGGTCTAATATGAGACAGAACGAGCATGAAAACGAAGCATTATACAAGAAAATACATCCAGGTTGCCCCAACTGACTTTTGTTTTTTACTTCATTGGAAGAAGGGGTTTTGTTTCTGAAATCCTAGTCGTCAGCTGATGGCCTTCACATTCGTAGCAAAATTTCTTTAGAGAGGACAGTATGGAAAACCGTTGACATTATCTTGATAATAACCTTGCATTATCATTACAACCCTGGCACAGTGCAATATCTTGTGATAATATAACTGCTTCTATAGTTCTTCTTCTTAGGAATGTGTCCTATTAATAATTAACCATGAGTTTCTTAATTCTCTTCTGATTTGCTACCAGTTCTATGACTTATCAAAGTTTCCATCTCCTCGTCCATTTAAGCATCTTACTATCCTGTTCAATTTTTAATTGACTCACCGTGCTGCTCTCCTTTTGCTAGCACAGAAACCATGATCAGCTTGACCATAACAGGATCCAAAGTTAAATATTTTAAATATGTGCAAACAAGGCAAAATACCTTCCAGAAAATGAAATACTTTCCCAATATTCAATTTACATTTTTTTTTCCCAGTGCTCTCTGATGTGCATACTGCCAAATTATAAATTATAAATGGTTTTAAACTTAAAATATTAAATACCTTAGTTCCAGAAAATGGAGTGGCAAACTGGTAATATGAGGGCAATGATAGAAAGATTTTATGCAAGTAAACATGTGTTTACCAGCATAAAAATGGGGTTTGATTATTACCAACAGTATATAGGAGCAAAATCCTGCACTCCAAGCAATATCGCAGAAACCACAAGTGCAGGCACACAGTTCAATCCTGACAGAGTACTCTAAATCGGTGTATATATTAAATGCTTTTAATTCTTCAATATGGCAACTCCTCTGGCTCATACAAACATCAGACTTAATGGCGTCCCCCGACACGGTACCCGTGTTTCGCCGCGGGCTGCATCGGGAGGGCTCGCCAATAGGGATTCATAAGAAAGCTGACAGCATGAGAACTTCAAAGTCCCTCCCTGTCACTTTGAAGTTCTCATGCTGTCAGCTTTCTTATGAATCCCTATTGGCGAGCCCTCCCGATGCAGCCCGCGGCGAAACACGGGTACCGTGTCGGGGGACGCCATTAAGTCTGATGTTTGTATGAGCCAGAGGAGTTGCCATATTGAAGAATTAAAAGCATTTAATATATACACCGATTTAGAGTACTCTGTCAGGATTGAACTGTGTGCCTGCACTTGTGGTTTCTGCGTTTGATTATTACCCCAATGAACAAAATGAAAAGTATGTATTCACAATGGATCACAATGCTCATTCTTCTAGATGCACTGGAAGTGTGTAGTGCTGGGGACAGAAAAGTACACTTGGGGATTTCATTTTGAAATCTAAACATTTGCTGTTAGCATGCACATCTACACTTTTTTTAAAGCAGGTACAAGAGAAGGTGAAGAGAAAGAGGTCCATATTCAGAAAGCTGGTGCGTAGACAAGTTTTCTGGCTAATGTTAGCCATTTAACTCATCTGGGATAATCAGTGGAATGCTGCTGATTAAACACAAAATCCTGCTTAGCCAAATAATCAGGCCAATACAGCACAGTGCGCTCCGCTAGCGCGTTTTCGACGCACTAGCTTTACCCCTTATTCAGCAAGGGGTAATAGCGAGTCAAAAATGCGCGTCCAATCCCCCCCCCCGAAACTAATAGTGCCCGCTATATGCAAATGCATGTTGATGGCCCTATTAGGTATTCCCGCACGATTAAGTAAAATGTGCAGCCAAGCCGTACATTTTACTTTCAGAAATTAGCGCCTACCCAAAGGCTGGCGTTAATTTCTGCCGGCACCGGGAAAGTGCACAAAAAAGCAGTAAAAACTGCTTTTCTGTACACCCTCCGACAATATTATGGTGATATTAAGTCGTAGGTCCCAAAAGTTAAAAATAATTAAAAATAATAATTTAAAAAAAAAAAGTTAAATCGGCCCGCAGCTCGCGGGTTACAAACTGGTGGCTTTAACTGTCCCCTCGGTTAAAACAGCATGCCTCATGCAAGAAAGGGAAAGAGCACTATCTCTGGCTAGCCCCGTGCTATGGAACACCATGCCACTCGAAATTAGGCTGCAGAAAAATTTAAAAATATTCAAAACAAATCTGAAAACCTGGCTCTTTAAACAAGCTTTTTATAAAAAAGATAAAGAGAAGGAGAAAAACAGTTGATTAACAAGGACGCACCGATATTGAAGTTGTTACTTGTAACATACAAATGCATATTAAGGTTAAATATAAAGGGGTAGATTTTCAGACGAGCGCGAATAGCCTACTTTTGTTTGCGCTCCAGGCGCAAACAAAAGTACGCTGGATTTTAGTAGATACGCGCGTAGTTGCGCGTATCGGCTAAAATCCTGGATCGGCGCGCGCAAGGCTATCGATTTCGTATAGCCTGCGCGCGCCGAGACGCGCAGCCTACCCCCGTTCCCTCCTAGGCCGCTCCGAAATCGGAGCGGCCTAGAAGGGAACTTTCCTTTGCCCTCCCCTCACCTTCCCCTCCCTTCCCCTACCTAACCCACCCGCCCGGCCCTGTCTAAACCCCCATCCTACCTTTGTTGGGGGATTTACGCCTCCCGGAGGGAGGCGTAAATCCCCGCGCGTGAGCGGGACTCCTGCGCGCCGGGCCGCGACCTGGGGGCGGGTACGGAGGGCGCGGCCACGCCCCGGGCCGTAGCCACGCCCCCGAAACGCCCCCAAAACGCTGCCGACACGCCCCCGAAACGCCGCAACGACCGGGCCCGCCCCCGACACGCCCCCCTCTGAGAACCCCGGGACTTACGCGAGTCCCGGGGCTCTGCGCGCGCCAGGAGGCCTATGTAAAATAGGCTTCCCGGCGCGCAGGGCCCTGCTCGCGTAAATCCGCCCGGTTTTGGGCGGATTTACGCGAGCAGGGCTCTGAAAATCCGCCCCAAACCGCCTAATTTGGTCCCAATATACAAGCTTAACTTACACACATAGTTTATTTTATTAAAATGTTACCGTACTATGATGGCACATGATTAAGTTGTAATCTATACCATTCCGTTTATTATCATGTAAACCGTTGTGATGGTTATCTCACTTAATGATGGTATAGAAGAATTTTTAAATAAATAAAATAAATAAAACCGGATGCTCAATTTTGCCAGCGTCCGGTTTCTGAACCCGTGGCTGTCAGCGGGTTTGAGAACCGCCGCCAGAAAAATTGAGCGTCGGCTGTCAAACTCGCTCACAGCCGCCGCTCCTGTCAAAAAGGAGAGTGGCCTGTGTGTGCGCTGGGAGAGCGGGCGCTTGCCATCTCTCCCGCAACTTTTACTGTATCGGCCCGAATGTGTAGCAGGTCCCTTATCTGGTGCTTTATCCTTAACTAGGGGTACAACAAGTCTGAGTTCAAGTTCTGAAGTACTAAGTTAGGCAGCTATATTCATTAGTGTGGTTTCACTATTGAATATTAGGGATGTGCATTCATTTTCAACGTATGTGCAATCTGCAACGCATAAGTCCCTATTCGTTGTATTCGTGGGTTCGCAAAATGCTTGGCGATCCCCCACGAATAAAACATATCATATTAGTTTCATTTTTTTGGTTCGCAGTGATTTCTTAGCGACCGTTTGAAATAGGAGAAGGCCATGTGGGAGTATCCATAAGAAAAACCAGCCCTTACCTGTGAGTCATAAGTGACTCACAGCCCTGTCATAGAGTGGGTCAGACAGGTTGGCAAGGAGACGAGAATGCAAGCTATCGGAGCTAAGCATTTTTCTAATGCAGTCAATCGCCGCTCTCACTCAGTGCTCTATAACACTATTCCTGATGACACTGCACTATTTACACCTTAAGGCACGTGGAGGAGTTAAGTTCCAGAAGTGCCACCTTGGCTGACATCATCCCTATAGTTAATTTTCTGGAGGAAAATTTGGAGGGCTTTAAACAGGAAGAGGGAAGGACAGCAGAGGTGCTGCATTGTCTGGATTTTTGCAGAAGCAGGTGCAAGAGAGATTAAGACCTTTAACAGAAGACCACACATACATGCTCGCTACAGTCTATGATCCCTGTGTGAAAGGAAAACTCGCCCTGCAGTCCGTTTGTCTCATATTTGTGAAGGACCTGCTGTTAGTAAAAGTCTATGAACAGGAGCGCCATAGGCAGAGACAGATTAGGCATGAAGCAGAGGAGGAAACAGTGGGCACTTCAGAGACTAGTGCTAGCCCAAGCAGGAACAGCACTCTGTCAGTGACAGCTAGTATGTCCTCCTCCACTTCAGTACGCCAAAGCCATGTTGCCCATAAAAAAGTCATCTGTTCTGGAATGGGCTAGAGAGAAACAGCTGGCAAAAAGGACTCTCAGCCCACCCAAGCAAAGGAGACACCAGCACAAATGTCAGTGACACAGTATCTCTCAGAGCCCACAGAGGACATGCATACAGATCCACTAGCATATTGGGCACACAAGTCCACTGTCTGGCCATACCTAGCCAAAGTGGCTCAGCGATATCTGTCATGTCCACAAACCAGTGTGCCCAGTGAACATATATTTTTAATGACAGGGGATTTCATGAGCCCATACCAGTCAAGGCTGGCACCAGAGTTGATGGAAATGCTAGTGTTTTTGAAAATAAACATGCCTTTGTTTGGGTTTCTAAATTTTCCCTGTGAATGGCAAGATGAATAAAAGCAATTGAAAGCCTTGCAGCAGCTCCAACTGCCTCCTATGCTCCAAATACTATCAGTACATGTGCCTGACCTGAAACGCTGTGCCAGTCTGTCCAGTCCTTACATCATTACAAGGGCCTGACCTCAAATGCTATGCCTGAGTTTAGTTCTAGTACTTCTAATTTCAGTTTCATGTATTGCATCACTTCTTTCCAGAATATTCTTTTTCCTGTTTTGCAACATTTGGAATGTAAGAACAGAAAAAGCTGACTTAAAATTTTTGAAGCTTGCATATTTCATATGCTGAATAGTTTTCATAACCTTCATAATAATGGGCCATTTTCCCTAAATCTTTCTTAGGTGCCAACATTAATGTTTCTAGTACTATAGAAAACTGGTGGTAGGGCGGCAGAGTTAAGATGGCGGCTCTGTGAGGAGTGAGAGAAGGACGCTTCTTCAAATACTTATTTCTCCTTGTTAAATAAATTACCAATGCCGCATACTAAATGGAAGGCACGGCTCCGTGAGAGCCTGGCCTTAGAGGAGACATCTGAAGTGCGACAGAGTACTATTACTTCTCTTCGATGCCGAATCAGCCAGGAGCGAGTGCCGCATTGGAGAGGGACGTGGAGCGAGCGTCCCTCTCTATGGCAGAATGGTGAGAAACGAGAGATACCAGGAAAAGATTCCCCGACCAGCCACAAGCCAGTAAGAGGCTTGAATATGGCCGAAATAGGAGGAACTGATCAGTTAGGAGGATATATACCTCCGGCTTTGAGAGACATCGACCTCGGTACACCAGCGCTGGAATTTGAAAGGGACACTGAGACTGGTACTGCAGAAAGGGGTGAGTCTGTACAAGAGTTAAAACCCTTTCTTGTAAAACCCGGGGTGATTACAATGGAAACCCTATGGGAAGCTATGGCTGCTATTGAAGCAGCCGTTGTAAATTTATCTAAAGTTTGCATTGGAGTAAACTCACAAACTGTAGAAATTCAGAAAAGTCTGGATGTTCAAGAGGATAAAGTACGTGAGATGGGAGAGAAAATTAAAGTTATTGAAACTGAATGCCATCATGCATCTCAACAAGAGACTATACTGAGAAAAAAAGTTGAAAATATTGAAAATAATCTACGCAGCTCTAATTTGAGGGTTCTTAACTTCCCGGTTTTCCCAGATTCCTCAGATAGATTTATTTAAGAAATACTTAACAGACATATTGAATATGCCTTCAGAAGCTTTGCCTTTAATTTTAAAAGCTTATTTCCTCCCCCAAAAGAAACGGGACGAAGGCCAGGAAGAGAGTGAACCACAGTCACAAATGAATATCACAGATTTCTTAGAGTTATCAACTGAGGATGTAATATCAGTGAGGGCGACTTTATTTGTGACTTTTGCGTTTATAACAGAAAAAAGCTCAGTAATGAGATTGTTTTTTCGTAAAAGAGAGGAAAAATATTATGGCTATACAATCAGGATGTTTCCCGATATTACCCGGCTAACACAGGAAAGGAGGAAAAAATTTATTGAGATGAGGACAGAGACATTGGCTATTTGTTCTAAATTTGTACTTTGATACCCTTGCAAATGTGTCGTTAAATACCTTGGATTAGTCTGTCTTTTTTGAACCATCTCAACTCTGCTTTTTTATAGACTCTCACTCTAATGCAGCGATAACAGTCCAGGAGGCTTAAGTAGGCACTTCACAGTAGCCGTCATTTTCTTTTTTCTGTTTTCCTAATATTAGATCGGTCAAAGAATCTGTTTAAGTACCTGCCCCTTAAATTCTTAGAGGTAGATCTTCAAAAAATACGCGATCGCGTACTTTTGTTCGCGCACCAGGCGCAAACAAAAGTACGCTGGATTTTATAAGATACGCGCGTAGCCGCGCGTATCTTATAAAATCCGGGGTCGGAGCGCGCAAGGGGGTGTACATTTGTGTAACCTGCGCGTGCCGAGCCCAGCGCGCGCTGTCTGTTCTCTTCCTTCGCCCTCCCCCCACCTTCCCCTTCCTTCCCCTACCTAACCCAGCCCCCCGACCCTATCTAAACCCCCCTTACCTTTGTTTCATGATTTACGCCTGCAAAAAGCAGACGTAAATCAGCGCGCGCCAGCCGGCTGCCCGCTCCATGTTCCGGTCCCGGGGGCTGGTCCGGAGGCCGCGGCCACGCCTCTGAAATGCCCCCGGGCCGAAACTACACCCGCGTCGCCGCCCCCAAAATGCCGCGTCATGCCCCCGAAACGCCGCGTCATTCGGCAATGCCCCCTGACATGCCCCGGGACTTACGTGCGTCCCGGGGCTCTGCGCGTGCCGGCGGCCTATGTAAAATAGGCGCGCCGGTGCAGGGGTTTTAAAATCCGCCACTTATTGTAAAGATGGTGTTCACAATTGTATTTGTTAATGATTGAAGAAGAAATTCTTGAGTTTGATTTAGTAATGTCATACATCTGCTTTTTCCAATCACAAATGGTATTTTGTGTAATTATGTTAAAATGCAATAAAGAAAAAATTATAAAAAAAAAAAAAAAGAAAACTGGTGGTAGTTGCACTCTAGTTCATCCTCTGTGTTCCCATAGTTTACAGAGGCACTGTAGGATACAAAGTCAACATAGGTTGATATTGTAGATTTGGACTTGAGTAGCAGTTTTCTTATTTCTGAGAGCTCTTCAAGTTCCTTTCTCATCAGCTGAAGTGCATAAGTACAGTTAATAGCTTCTGGGTATTTACAAGGGCTTGACCTTAAACGCTGTGCCTGTCCATCCAGGCCTTACGTCCCTACAAGGGCTTGACCTCTAATGCTGTCCCTGTTTATCCAGGCCTTACGTCCCTACAAGGGCTTGACCTCTAACGCTGTTCCTGTCTGTCCACTGTCCAGGCCTTAAATCCCTACAAGGGCTTGACTTCAAACACTGTACCTGTCCGTCCACTGTCCAGGCCTTACATCCCTACAAGGGCTTGACCTCTAATGCTGTGCCTGTCCATCCAGGCCTTATGTCCCTACAAGGGCTTGACCTCAAACACTGTGCCTGTCCATCCAGGCCTTACGTCCCTACAAGGGCTTGACCTTTAAGGCTGTGCCAGTCTGTCCACTGTCCAGGCCGTATGTCCTTACAAGGGCTTGACTTCTAACGCTGTGCCTGTCCTTCCAGGCCTTACGTCCCTATAAGGGCGAGACCTGAAATGCTGTGCCAGTCTGTCCACTGTCCAGGCCGTATGTCCTTACAAGGTCTTGACCTCAAACACTGTGCCTGTCTGTCCATGCCTTATGTCCCTACAAGGGCGTGACCTCAAATGCTGTGCCTGTCTGTCCAGGCCATACGTCCCTACAAGGGCTTGACCTCTAATGCTGTGATTGTCTGTCCAGGCCTTATGTCCCTACAAGGGCCTGACCTCTAATGCTGTGCCTGTCTGTCCAGCTTGGAGCTTGGATATTTCATATGCTCAATACTTTTCATGACCTTCATAATACAGGCCATTTTCCCTAGATGTTTATTAGGTGCCAACATTAATGTTTTTAGTGCTATAGAAAACTGGTGGTAGTTGTACTCTAGTTCATCCTCTGTGTTCCCATAGTTTACAGAGGCACTGTAGGGTACAAAGTCAACATAAGTTGATATTGTAGATTTGGACTTGAGTAGTAGTTTTCTTATTTCTGAGAGCTCTTCAAGTTCCTTTGTCATCAGCTGAAGTGCATAAGTACAGTTAATAGCTTCTGGGTATTCACTAGATGCCAACAGAACCACCACACTCTAGGGGCCAACCCACTCTAGGGAGCCCTTTCCTGCGCAAAGGAAAGGGAACTCTCCCCTGGTGTAGCCAGCCTATCTCATAGTACCCATTGACACATGTTGAACCAGAACCGCTGTTCACATGAAAACCTCCTCCACGTCGACTTGCTATGCTTGAAGGCTTGTGCTCCACTCTAGGGGCCAACCCATTTCAGAGAGCCCTTTCCTGCGCAAAGGAAAGGGAACTCTCCCCAGGTGTATCCATCCTATCTCTTAGCACCCATTGACCCATGTTGAACCGCAGTTCACATGGAAACCTCCACGTCGACTCGCCAACCTTAAAGGCTCATGCTCCACTCTAGGCACCAACCAATTGCAGGGAGCCCTTTCCTGCACAAAGGAAAGGGAATTCTCCCTGGGTGTAGCCAGCCTATCTCTTAGCACCCATTGACCCATGTTGAACCGCTGTTCACATGGAAACCTCCTACATGTCGACTCGCCACGCTTGAAGGCTCGTGCTCCACTCTATTGGCCAACCCCTTTTAGGGAACCCTTTTCTGTGCAAAGGAAAGGGAACTCTCCCCGGGTGTAGCCAGCCTATCTCTTAGTACCCATTGACCCATGTTGAACCAGAACCGCTGTTTACATGGAAACCTCCTCTACTTTGACTCACCACGCTTGAAGGCTCGTGCTCCAGTCTAGGGGACAACCCATTCTAGGGAGCCCTTTCCTGCGCAAAGGAAAGGGAACTCTCCACAGGCGTAGCCAGCCTCTCTCTTAACACCCATTGACCCATGTTGAACTGCTGTTCACATGGAAACCTCCTCCACGTCAACTCGCCATACTTGAATGCTTGTGCTCCACTCTAGGGGCCAACAACCCATTCTAGGGAGCCCTTTCCTGTACAAAGGAAAAGGTACTCTCCCCTGGTGTAGCCAGCCTCTCTCTTAACACCCGCTGACCTATGTTGAACCGCTGTTCACATGGAAACCTCCTCCATTTCGGCCTTCAAAATTCTCGTTTGTATATCTGTTACGTCCACCAGATTTTAAAAGACCAGTGAGAGCTCACTATGCGCCAATGGAAACACCCCACTCTAGGGGTGAACCCATTCTAGTGAGCCCTTTTCTGCGCAAAGGAAAGGAAACTCTCTCTCGAGCCAGCCTGTCTTGCCCATATCAAAACCACAGGGACCAGACTACCTCTGCTCTGCCAGCCTGTCTTGCCCCTATCAAAACCATAGGGACCAGACTACCTCCACTCTGCTAGCCTGTCTTGCCACTATCAACTTTCTGCCACTCTGCCTTGCTGCCATACACCAGATGACTCACTCTACTCCTTTTGGTGTTCTTGCCACTATCATAGTTCCTCAATGTGTTGGTGCTAGTCTTTCTGCTGCTTTGTTCCTTTATCAGCACCTTGTGGTTTTTTCTGACACTCTTTCTGCTTGCTGTGTTCCCCCTTCATTGTGCTGTAGGATGTTGATGCCACTTGTTTTGCCACTTTGCCTGTCGTGCTGCCTTCGAGAGTTCATGCAACTGTTATCGGTGCTCTCTTTGGAAGCTGTGGTGTATTGCTGACACTCTTGCTGCTGCTTTGCACCTCTGTTAAAGCACTCTTTTCCCCTTTACAGTGCCTTAGGCTATTCATGCCAGTTTGGTGCCACTTTGCCACAGTCTAAGTACCTTGGAGCTCTTTTCTCGTTCTGATGATTGCTCCCCAGAAGTTTCATCAGAATTGATAAGAAAACCCCAATTCTGTAGCCAAAAATGGGCTGCCAATACTTCCCCCATTGACTTTAATGGGAAAATGGAAAATGAATAAAACTAATCAACGAATTAGTTTTTCCCCCTATAAGGGAACGAATTTGGGTCCTGGTGAAACGAAAATCGAATCGAAACAACTTTTTTCCTTCTACACATCCCTATTGAATATACCTCCAAAATTAGCCAGATAAGTTTATCCAGTTAAGTTTCAGGGTCATTTATTAAATCACATTATGGAGTTATTGCAGGTGTTAGGGCCCTAATGCTCGTGATAACCTCATAATTCATGCAATAAATATTAAATAATGCATCACGAGGTGATGCATTATTATATGCAAAGTCTAAAACATTTAGTCAAAAGGGAGGAGTTTGGGTGGAGATTATGAAAATGAGGGGTATTTAACATTGCATGCAATTGCATAACACCCACCAGAAAAAACCAAATCTTTTTTCAGTGCATTATGCCCAAACCCTGGGGAGAGGGAGAGGGACCCATATTAGTCAACTTTTTATAGCATTGTAAGAGGGGCAACTAGTAATTCGGGGTGAGATTTTGGTGGTGGCTGAAGTTTTAGAGGGCAGTTTTATGTGCATTGTCAGAGGTAAGAGCAGCACAGTGGACATTAGTGAAGATTCTATGTGAATTGGAGTAATGAAAGTTATAAAAGAGATTTGTACAATGTACTCTCGACCTAGCTTGATGCACTCTCTACCTAGCTGCTATTAATCTAGGTTGAGAGTACAATGTACAAATCTCATCTTTGGGTACCTTTCATCACTCCAAATCACATAAAATCTTTACTAATGTCTACTGTGCTGTTTGTACTTCTGACTATGCATGCAAAACTACCCCCCAAAATCTCAGCTACAACCAAAACCTCACCCCGAGTTACTAGTTGCCCTCTTACAGTGGTATAAAAAGTTTACTTATATGAAAGCCTTATAGTCTTCTCTCTCTCTCTCCCCCCCTCCCCCACCCCAAAATAAAATGTGGCACAATTACTTCTCAGCATAATATGATGTGATAATATTGTGGATGCAGTATCTGGAAAATAACCACACACTCTTTTTTTTTTTTTTTTTAATCATGGGTGCTATTCTAGTGAAAGTTTTAGCAAAATAATGAATCTAGGTCTTTGCTAGCTGGTCTGTGTTTGAATAAGATCCTCAGGGTTTCCTTGTCTATGGTGAATCTTCTCCTCCTCACTTCCCTATCTCTTGCACCTTCATCCTCGGTCACTATATCTTTGCCAGTGGGGATGGGACAACTAGACTGTGATCCCCAGCATCAGCTAATCTGTTGGAATAATATCCCCAATCCAAAAATATTCAAAATGGGTTCCAAACTTCCCAAAATCTTAAACCGTAAATCCATTCTCTCTCCACCCTCTCATGTCTGGTCGATTGGGAAAAAGATATCCAATTCCAAACCTCAGAGAGATGGGGGAGCATCCTTTCCCTCAGACCAAGAAGTAAAACATCTTAAAAATCAAAGACTTCTCCTCAGTTGAGACTCTGGATGAATCTGAAAAACAGCTCTCCTCTGAGCTCCGAGATCAAGGGGTGAACTTCAGCTCCTAGCTCTCTCTCTGTTGACATGCTTCAAGCCATGCCCTACCCTCCGACTATTGACCATGCTCCAAGGGATCTTACACCCCGGTGAACCCTAGCCCCCCAAAATGTAGGGTTTTGGCAAGGGGAGGATTAAAAATTGCAAACTCACTCCCTACAGCCCATTGCTGGAAAAATGATGGGGATTACATTTAGTAACAGGCATCGCCCCGTCACAAATGTTAACCAGCTTGGCTTGCTCTCCGCACCACTCAGGTTAGCAGGAGAAGTTAGAAAGATGACCGAATAGCAGCTATCATGCTAATTTATCTGGCCCACATAACTCTGCCCCAAACCCCCCTCTGGAATACCTCTGACTTACCCAGGTAACTATTATCCAGCAAAGTCCTTTGCTGAATATAATCTGGATACGTTGGAGGTGTTAAGAATGGCAATTTTTTTTTTTTTTAAGGGTTTGTCTGGCTAAGACCTGCACTTAGCTGGACAAAGCCCTTTGAATATGGACCACAAAGTGCTTGCTGTGCCCCTGCTGGCTGGGATTTCAAAGGAAAACTCTGTGATGAATATCCCTTTGAAAATGTGCTTGCAGCTCCACGAGCAGAAAGTCCTGAGGGGTTATTTATTCTCCTCTGAATGTTATAAACATTAAACACTTACTGGATATATTTTGCTACTCATTTTAAAAGACTGTTTATAATGGTCCTTTAATTAAATGTCAGACAGACTGGATTCCAAACATAGACACAACTCGGCCGTATATTTGCTGGATCTAGTTAAATTTGGTCAGGCACCGCTGACATTTTTAGCCTGCTCTCTTCAGAGTTCAAATAGTCATTGCTAATTGACTCTTCCAGTAAGCAGCGGGTGCTTTTGTAAAATCTTTAAGCTTCACCTATTAAAGAGAGAACACCGTTCTCTCAAGTCATGCGATTACAATTTTTAAGCTTGAGGATAATTTTTTATTTATATTTCATCTTTAGCGACCCTTCGGAATGGATTCTAGTCAGGTAATCTTAGATATGTCCCCTGTTCTTGGAGGCTTATAATCTGAGTGGTGAACTTTAAAAGCCTGGCTTGCGCTTTCATTATGGGATGCGGAAATAAGTCAGGCTTAGGTGTGCCGGGAGGATTTTGAAAGCCGCTCGGTTACGCGCGAATCTCCCGCAGCGCACACATCTCCTAAGATGTCAAAGAGGGACGGGGTGTGGTCTAGGTGGTGCATGGGCATTTTGCGGCATGAACCAAGAGATGCGTGCATAAATACTTACGTGCCCTGGCATGCTGCATGACTCTACTTCTGCTATGGATGACGTGTACGTTTAAAAATAAAGAAATCTAGGCAGATCTTTGCAGTTTTTAGGGTTGGGGCTAACTGGGGGTGGGGGTGAAGGGGTCATTAATTGTGGATGGACTGGCAAAACTGGGAGTGGCGTCGGTGTGTGTGCCTCTTTTAAGATCCCCCGATTTATGCAGTAAAAGCGGGATTTGCGTGCACGTGAACGTGCCCGCTTAAAATGCGGTGCGCGTGTGCGCGCGGCCAGGCTATTTTTATAACAGCACGCCTATGCGCACGTACATTATAAAATGGCCACATGCCGATGTGTGCGCATGAACGTGTGCCCACGTGCCAGTTTGAAAATTGCCGTCAGCGTGTACACCTGAGATAATAGAGGGTGACATAACCTGCCCAAACTCACAAGGAGTGTGTCAGCAAGGTTTGAATCCTAACAGTGCTGTTTTACAACCTGCTACACTAGCTACCACGCTAGTCTTCCACTCACCTGAGGCTGTCTCATCATGCTGCTTCTCTAAGATGAAGACTATGGGAGTTTCCATACAGGGAGGTTCTCTTTCAAATAGCTATGCATCTTAAAAAATGATCAGATGAACAAGCATGGTATTTATTATTTCTACTTTCTATAAACAATAAGGGGCGGATTTTAAATGCCCTGCATGCATAAATCCGAGTGGATTTACGCACGCAGGCCCCTCCCGCGCCGGCGTGCCTATTTTACATAGGCCGCCGGCGCGCGCAGAGCCCCGGGACGCGCGTAAGTCCCGGGGCTTTTTAAAGGGGGCGTGTCGGGGGCGGGGCGAATGACGCGGCATTTTGGGGGCGGGACGCGGCGTGTCGGGGGCGGGACTGGGGGCGTGGTCGAGGCCTCTGGACCAGCCCCCAGGTCGGATGACAGCGCACCAGCAGTCCGCTGGCGCGCGTAGATTTACCTCTGCTTCTAGTAGGCGTAAATCGAGGAACAAAGGTAAGGGGGGGTTTTAGATATGGCCGGGGGGGTGGGTTAGGTAGGGGAAGGGAGGGAAAGGTGAGGGGAGGGGAAGGTGAAGGGAGGGCAAAGAAAGTTCTCTCCGAGGCCGCTCCGATTTCGGAGCGGCCTCGGAGGCAACGGAGGCAGGCTGCGTGGCTCGGCGTGCGCAGGCTGTCCAAAATCGGCAGTCTTGCACGCGCCAATCCAGGATTTTATAAGATATGTGCGGCTACGCGCGTATCTTATAAAATCTAGCGTACTTTTGTTTGCGCCTGGTGCGCAAACAAAAGTACGAGATCGCGCAATTTTTTAAAATCTACCCTTAAGAGTTTATTATTTTATGCATTATAGAAATGGCCCGGCCACGAAAGTATCTGCCAGAATGCGCAGAAGCGCCAATAGAGCCAAAAGGGGCGGGCTGGGGGGTGGGAGTGGGGCAGGGGCCAGCCGGGATAGCGCCATTAGACACCATCCTGGGGAAGAATGTGCTGGCAGCCAGCCGGCAGGCGGAACTTAACTTCTCCTCCGAAGAGGAAGTAATTACTGCAACAACAAAAAAAAAGGATAGGTAAGGGTAGGTTTAGAGGTCAGGGAGGAGACGAGAAAAGGGAGGCAGAGTAGGTACGGCGATAGGAAACTTCCCTCCCAGTCCCCTCCTTAATTGGAGGGGACTGGGAGGGAACTAGGAATGGGCCGATGGCGTTGCCGCGCGTATTTTTTTAAAATCGCCCCCCCATACGCGCAAGTCGCGACCTGCGTGCACATGCACAAGCAGATACAAAATCGGGTGCGCATGTGTGCACAAGCATCGCATTTTATAACAAGCGCGCAGTGACGCGTGCATGTTATAAAATCAGCGTGTCCACGTGCAAGCGCCAGAAACCGCATGCACATGGACGCTCGCGCCCCTTAAAATCTAGCTTTAAGTGCATTTTGCAAACTTTGAGGGAACCTCAAAGCCACTTTAGAACCGTGTTTCCCAAACCTCTCCTAGGGGTGCACCTAGACAGTTGGGTTTTCAGGAGTACTACAATAAATATGCTAACCCAATATTTCAACAGATAGGCTTCTGGCGTTCAGACTTTGGGCATCTAAACTTGGCCAGCGGCACTGAAAAATTAGCACTAGCAAGATAACTTGCCCACCTTAAGGAGCCCCACTACCACCATCCACTAAGCTGGCAACCCTGCTCCCAGCCACCTCATCTTGTGAAAATAAAGTTGCTCCAGCAGCCTCCCTCCGGTAAAACAAACGTCTGCCCTGCAGGTGCCCTGATCCCCCTTGCTACCTGCCCAACCTTGAAAAAAAAGTCTTCCACCCTCTGGAAACCTCAAAAGCCCCATTCCTAATGTGGCAGGAAGAGGCGAGCTTATAATGGCTCAGCAGCATCTAACACGGCTCAGACCTTTTGTTTGTCTTTTACAAACTCGAGTGGGCGGGAGGGGGGCAATTGTGGAACCACTTTGCTTTTTGCATCAGGTGCAAAGGAGGGAGGGAGCTACCAGGCTAAGTAAGGGGTTTTTTTCCTTTTGACTTCTGGGAGGGAGAGGAAGAAGTGAGTGCCAGGAGTGAGCGCAGGCTCTGAAAATGCGCTTAAAACTGGCCAGCTAAAATTGGGGCAGCCAGAAGTCTGGGGTTTGCTCGTCTATATATATTAGACAATCTGGTGTTTGTTCTGGTGTTTGTTCGTCTGGTGTTTGTTCGTCTATATATATTAGACAATCTGGTCTTTGTTCTGGTGTTTGTTCGTCTGGTGTTTGTTCGTCTATATATATTAGACAATCTGGTGTTTGTTCTGGTGTTTGTTCGTCTGGGGTTTGTTCGTCTATATATATTAGACAATCTGGTGTTTGTTCTGGTGTTTGTTCGTCTGGTGTTTGTTCGTCTATATATATTAGACAATCTGGTGTTTGTTCTGGTGTTTGTTCGTCTGGTGTTTGTTCATCTATATATATTAGACAATCGAAACGGTAAAGTAGAAAGGCAAATTTTAAAAGAGATGCACGCTTACAAATGAGCACATGTGCACGCATTTTCAGGTGACTTATAAACGGAGTTACACATATAAACGTAGCATGCTATCGCAGCAATTTTAAAAAGCCATTTACGTGTATAAAGTGCACTTACACGGGAATATCCTACAGACGAGTCAATTGGAGCAATTTTCAAAAGCCCGCTCACTCGAGTAAAGTGCATTGGAGTAGTGGATGAGAGAAACCCAGTTTTACTCCAGTAAAAGCTTTATAAAATCAGGCTCATAGCACATACTCGCATGAGTGCTACGTTATAAACCTCAAATATGCACTCACAAGTAATGGTGAGCAATTAAATCATATAAAAATGGGGTGGGCTAGGAGTGGTGCGGGGCACTCCAGGGTGGGGCCAACATTTACACTAAGTTGCTATTTTATAACGTGCAAACGTGACGCTCATGAGGCTGTTCCTGCACATCTTTACACCTGCTCATTCCATAGAGCTCTAGTGTAAGACAGAATACAATTATTTGTAGCCAGTACTGGCTGGGTGGGAGGGAGGTCTGGGTGGACTGGGGAGAGTTCAGGCTGAAGAACCAGGGGGGGTCTTGGTGACATAGAGATAGACTGGGTAAACTGCTGGATTCATTGATAAAAGTGGCAATTTCCTTCTCACTCACATGTTATAGAATTAGATGACGTACATGCGTAAAAGCCAAGGGCTAAGGAAAATATGCAAGCTAATTCTCCTCATGTAAATAGTTAAAATTAGAAGCAGAAATGGGCATGCATTGTGTCTAGAATTATTTATGGTGAGGGTATCCCCAGATATTTCTAAAGATACGCAGAAAAAGAGAAAACAAGTTTTGTTGTTAAGACCTCAAGCAATACAGATGGGAGCAACTTTCACGTTAAGCTTTCCTTGTAGATGTCTAATTAAGTTTAAAGATAAATCGTTTTGGTTTTTTCTACCATCGCAATTAATACAATTTCTCTCTGATAAGTCTGAATTGCAGTCTGTGTGAAACATTATACTTGCTTCCGAAGCCTTAAAATGTCTGAGTTTGTACCACCCCACGTAATATACATATAACTCCTGTCAATGCTATGAATTTAGTTGTATATGTTAAGATGGTTTATGACCACTTGGATCTTTAATTGTGGACTTGGTAATTTATACTTTGATTGCTCGCTTTCTTTATTTCTTTCTTTGAAAAATTATGATGTATACATTTGATCTTTTTGTCAAGAGATTTATCTTGATATCATATTGTAAAAAATTAATAAAGAATAAATATAAAAAAAAGAAATATGCATGCATTGTAAATGTGTGTTACTTATCCAGATAAATTTTGACTTATCCAGCTAAGCGCTACTTAGCCTAATAACGTGCCGATACAGTAAACCACGCGGGAGAGCGGGCAAGCACGATTCAGTAACTTAATTTATTTAAATTAGGGCCCACGGTAAAAGAGGCGCTAGGGACACTAGCGCATCCCTAGCGCCTCTTTTTTGATGGAAGCGGCGGCTGTCAGTGAGTTTGACAGCCGACGCTCAATTTTGCCGGTGTCTGTTCTCAAACCCGCTGACAGCAACGGGTTCGGAAACCGGACGCCGGCAAAATTGAGTGTCCGGTTTTCAACCCGCGAGCCACGGGCCCATTTTACATTTTTTTTAACTTTTTTTTAACTTTTGGGGCCTCTGACTTAATATCGCCATGATATTAAGTCAGAGGGTGCACAGAAAAGCAGTTTTAATTTTTACTGCTTTTCTGTGCACTTCCCCGGAGCCGGCAGAAATTAACGCCTACCTTTGGGTAGGCGCTAATTTCTTAAAGTAAAATGTGTGGCTTGGCTGCACATTTTACTTACTGTATTGCGTAGGAATGATTAATAGGGCCATCAACATGCATTTGCATGCTGCGGGCGCTATTAGTCTCGGGGGTGGTGGTGGGGGGGTGGGTGTGGACGCGCGTTTTCGACGCACTATTGCCCCTTACTGAATAAGGGGTAAAGCTAGCGCTCAAAAACGCACGTCCAAATGCCGGTTAACAGTGCGCGCCACCGGAGCGCACTGTACTGTATCGGCCTGTAAGTAAGATAGCGGATAAGTCTTCAAACACTACTTATCTGGCTAAGTAGGACTTTTCTTTCACTTATTCGGCAATCTTACTTAGCCAGATATGTAGCACTTTTTGAGACTTTTCTTTCTTTTCCCAACTATGTTGAATATGCATGCTGTACTATTTTTTAGATATGCAAACATGTTGTTGGGTAGATTTATTGGTAATGCAAGCATTTGGGTACATGATATAAAATACACGTGCATGCGAGCATACGTCCATATAGCTGCATATATTGGCACGTTCGCATAATTTAAAATTATCCTCCGTATGTGATGATTTTAGGTGATTTCAATATTCAGATAGATAGCAGGGCATACACTTGACTTGGTGTCCTAGCGGTAAACAATTTAAAGCCTATTATCTCAAGAATGTCTTACCAATTTCTGAACCTTGATTAGATCATGTTTTAATTAGATTTGAATTATCCTAGAGACTAGTTTGACAGGTAAATCCCTAGGGAGGAAGGATAATATTACCAGAGGCAAAAGCGACATTTCTAAATTTGAAGAAATTTATCAAATGCCCATGCAGAGATAGATATTGGGAATATCACAGATATTGGTAGACTCTTGGAATAAGCTTCTGGGTGCTATTAAAGACTCTGTAGCTCCTCTCAATAATTGATCTTTATTAATAAGAAACTTGTTCCATGGTATAAACAAAAGTTGATTGTTAAAAAAAATTGCTGAAAAAAAATGGAGAAGTATTGAAGGAAATCTACATCTCCTATGGAGAAGTATCTTTTTCTTTCTCAATTGAAAGAATATACAAAGGATATTAATATAGCTAGGCAAGTATATATTACTTCCAGGATTAAATATTGCTTAAATAGGTCTTGTAATTGTATATCTGCAGGGCGAGAGTCAGCTCTAACAGACATAATGGGGCAGATTTTAAATAACTACGCCCCCGCGCAAACAAAAGTATGCCGCGTGTATCTTTTAAAATCTGGGGTCGGCGCGCGCAAGGCTGTGCAAAATTGGCTGCCTGCCTCCATTCCCTTCGAGGCCGCTCTGAAATCAGAGCTCTGAAATCAGAGCGGCCTCGGAGGGAACTTTCCTTCCACCCCCCTGCACCTTCCCTTCCCCTACCTAACCCACCCCCCGAGCCCAATCTAAACCCCCCACCTTTGTTCGAAAAGTGACGCCTGCCTGAGGCAGGCGTAACTTGCGCGCGCCGGGCCGGCTGCCGGTGCACCATGTTCCGGTCCGGGGGCTGGTCCGGAAGCCTCAGCCACGCCCCTGGCCAGAACCATGTCCGCAGCCCCGCCCACGGAATGCCCCCAATGATGCGTCAGCCGCAACACGCCCCTGACACGCCCCCAGGAAAGCCCTGGGACTTATGCGCGTCCCGGGGCTTTACGCAGGAGGTCGTTCAGCGGCGGTCCGGAACCCCCGCTGAACGACCTCCTGCAGTCGATCTCCTGCCGGCGCCATTTTCCGTACGAAAACGATTCGCGGCGAGAAATCGCTCCCGGAACTCCGCTGGACTCCCAGGAAACTTTTGGCCAGCTTGGGGGGGCCTCCTGACCCCCACAAGACTTGCCAAAAGTCCAGCGGGGGTCCGGAACGACCTCCTCTGTCGAATCGTTTTTGTCTATGGCCGCCGCCATTTTGCGGCGGCCATTTTGAAAAATGGCGCCGGCTGAAGACAACACGATTCTATTGAGGGGGCCGTTCCGGACCGCTGCCGTTCTGGACCACCGCCGGATCCCCAGGTAATTTAAAGCATTGGGGGGGGGGGGGGTTCGGGGGGGTGGGGGATTTAATTTAAAGGGTCGGGGGTGGGTTTTAGGGGGTTTTAGTGTGCCGGTTTTCCTGCCCTCCCCCTTCCCCCGATTTACGATTTTTTAACGATAAATCGGGGGAATTGGTATTGTATCGTGGCCCTAACGATTTTTTGACGATTTAAAATATATCGGACGATATTTTAAATCGTCAAAAAACGATTCACATCCCTAAGAATAGGACCTTTAAAACTGACTTTTGCATGCAATATTTTACACCATATTTATAAATACTTTTTAGGTATTATGAGATGGAATAAAATAAGACAGACTGATGCAGTTAATGTTCCTGTTTTTCCAAACAGTTTTAAAAATCACTTTCATATGAAGTAACTGGACATCCACTGGTCTGACAGCGCTCAGAGGTGAATAAAAGGCCGCTGTGGATTTGGGTGAATAAGTCTTTCTGGATATGTGTCTGCAGATAGATTGGAGGGTGTTAATGGGATATATATATATATCATTGCTCCTTTTCCTGCAGACTCAGAATATATTTTTTCAGGTTACAATGAATATCTATTTTAATGCCAAAAGTCTTATGAATATCCTCTTTTTATGACTGTTACTATTTGGCAAAACTTAAATATTTCTTGCAAATTGACTCCAGAGTCCAAAACGAATTCAAGTGAATTGAGTCCTAATGCTGTAAAGGCAGCATAAACTTTGGGGACACTTGGCTCTTTCTGGTATAATCTTAGAGTCTTTCCCCAAAATATGCGAAGAAGAATGATAGCCAGCAGCCCCTTGAATTATCCACACATTTTCAGTCTCATTAGAGCTTCCAAACTAATGAGCATATGCTGCTCAAGCTATGCAGATCACCAGTTTTCTCACTCGAAAACCTCATACAGCAGTAAGTACTACAAAAGCAAAGCTAAGGAGAACCAAACAGGAGCTCTATGATATACATTATGGCAGTGCGTCCAAATATAGTAATTTTAATAATTTTACTCCGACATCTGTGGCAATCTCAACTTTTTTGGTTTAATGTTAATTTGGATGGAGAACCTGGCACACTTAGAATGGACAGATGCTCCAGTTTTACATCGGCCACCACTTACATGGCTTTTTCAGTTCAACAACTACAACTGGAAAAAAAATTATTTTCTCGGTTTGGAAGTCAGTCAACATACCATCTGCCTGTGAATGATTTACCAGGTCTAATGGTGGTGGAACAATTGTCTAAAATGGCAATGGAACCGCAACTGAAAACATTAAAGCCAATAACATTTCTGCATAGATATGTAAGATTATAACTATTCATCCCAGATTTTATATTTATATACTTTGCATTCCAGTATTATGGTCGAGCTCTAGCTAATGCAAAATCGTGCTTTCCTTGGCTATCTTTTTCAGCATTGTAGTTTATACATATTTATCATGCTAGCAGTCCATACTGGTTAGTGAAGAGGTGTTTTCTTTATTGCTTACATGGGTTACTTTCATTCATCTTCATCTGATCTAGGAGCCTCTGCACTAGAGATGTGCACAGCAAAGATTTTCATTTTGGTTCATTATTTCTATTTGTTTTTTTGTTTTTTTTTATTTGGGTTTCGGTTCATTTCATATTTATTTTGGTTTGGTTCATTTCCTGAACTGAAAGAAAATAAACATAAAACGAAAAACACAAAACAAAATATAACCGAAACATGGGCCTCTCTGGGCCCTTCCTACTGCTGCTGCCGCAAGTAAGCTGGGGCATCCCGAGGGCCTCTGTGCCCCTCCGCCCACCCCTCCCTTACCCCTTCCATGGGGCCTTCAGTATCGAAAGACCAGGAGTGATCTCCAGTTGTTCCGGTCCTGCCAGGCCCCACTGCACAGTGGCACAGATGGCCATAAAACAAAATGGCTTCATTCTCACAGCTGGCTGGCGCCATTGCTCAACCAGGAATCAGTGCGGCAAGAGCAACTGGAGATCATGCCTGCCCTTCCTACACTAAAAGGGCTAAGTGAGGTTCGAGGAAGCCCCATTTCAGCTCTGGGAAAAGCAGGGAGATCAGGGGGTGCACCATGCCTTCTATGAATGAACAAAAAACTTGAAAATGTTTGGATATGTTTAGTGCTTTGGTTTGCTCCCTTTATAATAAATGACTCTTTCATTAAGAAATGTGTTTTCATTTAAAAGGAATACACATCTCTACCTTGCACTAAAGTTTAGCCTACACATTAAGACAATTAGCGTGTTTTAAAAAGTAGCATGCTAAACACTAACGGGTAAACTTTAAAAGCCCTACATGGGAGATATTCGCATATATCAGCCCAACGTGCATTACGCGGATTTTAAGAGGCGCCCAGGGATGCACATATCTCCCAGTAGGCGAGTAAACTTTTTATTCATAAAAGGGGCAGGGCATGAGAGGATTAAGAGCATTCTAGGAAATATGAATGAAATTAGCACCTAAGTATTTACGCACACCAGCGAGTGCCGGGATCCCTATCCGCATAACTTTCCTTCTGCTACAGACGGCATGCAAGTCATGAAACAAAGCAAACTAGGCTAGTCCGTGGGGTTCTAAGGGTCAGGGATAATAGGGTAAAAGGGAGGGAAGTTAGTGTTATGGTTTTGATGAAAGCTGTGAACCCCGCGCCGAGGTGAGAGATGTCTCCGCCCACATGGAGGAGCCCCGTGGGCTTCACTGTCGGTGGGCGCGGTCTCAGCAACGTAGGACGCAGTTGTGAGAGAGACTTTATTAGGGAGAAAAGATAATGCATAACCCGAGGAATGGGAAATGTAACAAACACAGTTCTTGAGCAAATAAGGTAGTCAAGATGGTATTGTAGATGAGAAGATCCGGTAGTGGCCCGCAGCGCAGGGTACACTAGGAGATTCCTGCAAGCTGATGGAGATACCACCGAGTGCAGATCTGGTAGTGGCCCGCAGCGCGGGGTACGCCGAGGAAACTGTACTGTAGGTGCCAAGGAGGCAGAGGTCTGTGATACAGGAACCAAGCCGTAGATCTTGCGTAGATGGAGCAATACCCTTCGGCACGGGGTGAGTAGAGTCGAGATGCTGAAGAACGGTAGTGGCCAGAGGCATGGGATATACCGTGGAGACTTCAGCAATGTTGAAGAAGATGAAGAAGGTACTCACACAAGGAAGTTCCAGAGGATCGGGTCAGGATAAGTCCAAGGCAGAAAGGCCCTCCGAGGAGCGGATAGCCAAGATGCGGAAGAGCCCCTGTGTAGCGGGTACTCAGAGCGTCTGAATGCCACGAGGAGATTCTGGAACAGAAGATCCAAGTTAGAGCGGATTTAACAAAGAGAGAACTTCTTGCTAACTCGTCTTAGCAATGGGCCAGTCAGTTTAAGTACATTAGCGGGCTGACGTCATCTGGAGGGGACGCCCCGAGGTTCCCGCCATGACGTATACATAAGGAGGTCCTGCGTGCACCTAGGTGATGCCAGAAGTAAAATGGCAGTCGGCAGCACCCACATCATCCCGGGGACGCCGGGGAGGTTGGCGTTGGTTGGAGGAGGCTGTCATTCTCACACTGATTGACGGTGCAGGGAAAAAAGAGATGAGCATCAGA
This sequence comes from Rhinatrema bivittatum, assembly GCF_901001135.1. Taxonomy (NCBI): domain Eukaryota; kingdom Metazoa; phylum Chordata; class Amphibia; order Gymnophiona; family Rhinatrematidae; genus Rhinatrema; species Rhinatrema bivittatum. The sequence goes on along the minus strand of NC_042620.1, from coordinate 340,258,430 downwards.
GGTTGCAGCCTTCTGCGACCAACGGGCACAACAGTTAGCTAGGGGGTTTAGGAAGTTCTCTCCTTTACTGGGGAGAACTGGGAACAAACTGGGGAAACAAATAATTTCTTTGGTGCGCATATGTACTAAAATCCCCCCCACTTATGTGATCGAGGCGGCTTTTGCAAGCAGATGCACACGTCTATTTTAAATTGTGCTCACGTGTATGCACTTGTAGCCAATTTTATACAATGCGGCATATATGCGCATATGTTATAAAATCACCGCATCCATGTGCGAGAGCCAGTAAACATGCGTACATGTGCTCCTGCGCGCAGGTCTTAAAATTCACCTTTAATGAATTAGGTTGCATGCTAAACAGTCTGAAAAGGCATTAGAGTGAACATGCATGTAACTGAAGGACTTTCAGATGCAAATGAAGCTTTAATGAATTTGGGCCAAATAGCATGGCATGATCTTTTCTTGAGCTACGAGCTCACATATAAGGCCTAAAATTGAATATGTCCCTCGGACCAGGTGCTAACATTTTAGCTCACAAGCTATTTTAAGAGATCAGTTAATAAGATGTATTGATATTTACTGATCAGCAAGAGAGGAGAGAGCAAGGGATAAATTGAGGCGAGAGTGAGAGTGAGATAGAAAAAGGAAAAGACCAAAGAGGAAAGAAACCAGTACACACGAGCATTTTTTAAAAACTGCAGATTTATGTAGACAAGAAAATGTATTTTTAAACCAAAAGTTCAATGATGACAACAAGAATTCAGGGTCATTCATCAAACTGCATTAGGATCTTATGGCATGATATAAGGGCAATAAACACACAGGGGTAGATTTTTAAAAACAGCGTGATCGCAGGCACAAAAAGTACGCTGGATTTTATAAGATACGCATAGCCGCGCGTATCCTCTAAAATCCTGGATCGGCGCGCGCAAGGCTGCCGATTTTGGGCAGCCGGCGCGCGCCGAGCCGCGCAGCCTGCCTCCGTTCCCTCCAAGGCCGCTCTGAAATCGGAGCGGCCTCGGAGGGAACTCTCTTTCGCCCTCCCCTCACCTTCCCCTCCCTTCCTCTACCTAACCCACCCCCCCCGGCCCTATCTAAACCCCCCCCCTTACCTTGTCCGTAGATTTACGCCTGTGAGAAGCGGACTGCTGGCGCGCCATCCTCCGACCCGGGGGCTGGTCCGGAGGCCTGGACCACGCCCACGGGCCGGCGCCATGCCCCCGGTCCCGCCCCTGAAACGCCGAGCCCCGCCCCCAAAATGCAGCGTCATCGGGCCACGCCCCCTTCCAAAAACCCCGGGACCTGCGCGCGCTGGCGGCCTATGGAAAATAGGCGCGCAAGGCCCTGCTCGCGTAAATCTGGGTGGATTTACGCGAGCAGGGCTTTTAAAATCCGCCCAACAATCTTTATCATCTTGCATGTTTGCATGCAAATATGACAATGAGTATGCAAAACCCAGAAAATTATGCAAATGAGGGGCTCTTACTGCACTTCACAGAAAAATGATGCACACTAATGCAGAATTTAATGAACTACACCTTTTTTTTTGTGCGATAGAGAGGGAAAACAGTTTATATCGTGCCATAGCAGCTGTTACCGTGGCTATTACTGCAAGTGATAAAACAAGGGCTTTTCTGTCACACACCTGCACAGCCTTGCTGGGCCAAAGAAAAAAACCTGTTCGTCTTCCTAAATCTTTGCTGATAGGGGGAAGTGAACTAGTAGTTTTGCGTTACTTATTATCATGTTAAGTCTATACAGTTATATCTATATAGTTATACTTTTGTCTCCTCCTCTATTCATTACTTTAGTTCTAGTTTTCTGTTAACAATAGTCCAATCCCCACCACCTGTTCCATGTATTTTTCTACCTTCAGTTTAATGTAAACCGATATGATGTACACACTAATGTCGGTATAAAATAGTTTATAAATAAATAAATAAAATAAATACTGGCTGCTTCACTGGCCTATTTACACAACATAGAAACATAGAAATGACGGCAGAAAAAGACCAATCGGCCCATCTACTCTGCCCAGCAAGCTCCCACGCTTATTTTCCCATACTTATCTGTTTCAACACCCACCAACTTCAGGGCTCTTGTTGGTAATTGTTTGATTCAAATTTCCTGCCATCGCCTGTCATTGATGCAGAGAGTAATGTTGGAGTTGCATCAAAGGTGAGCATAAGGCTTATGGTTAAGAGTTGTAACTGCCGCATCAAGCAAGATACCCCGATGCTTGTTTACCTAGATTGCACAGATCGATGCCTGGTTGGATGATGTCTGAATGTAAATCCTGTTTTCCTCACTTCCCCCTACCGTTGAAGCAGATAGAAACGCTTTATATGCTTTCAAAGTGATGAATCAGGCTTAATTGGTTTAGGGTAGTAACCGCAGTAATAAGCAAGCTACCCCCATGCTTATTTGTTTACCCAGATTACGAAGTTCAGTCCTTGTTGGTTGTTGTCTGAATGCTAATCCTCTTTTCCACATTACCCCCTGCCATAGAAGCAGAGAGCAATGCTGTGTATGCATTCAAAGTGATGTATCAGGCTTAATTGGTTTAGGGTAGTAACTGCAGTAATAAGCAAGCTACCCCCACATTTATTTGTTCACCCAGATTGTGAAGTTCAGTCCTTTTTGGTTGTTATCTGAATGCAAATCCTCTTTTCTACATTTCCCTTTGCCGTTAAAGCAGAGAGCAATGCATTAACTGTGCAAGGGATTTTTTTTTGAGTAAGGGTAGTAATCACCAGGTACTAGCTAACATTCCAGCAAGTCACCCCCACGGCTCTACTCTTCATGCCCATCCTCTAGCCTTTATGGATCCAGTGTTTATCCCACGCCGCTTTGAAATCTTTCACAGTTGTAGTCTTCACCACTTCCTCCGGAAGGGCATTCCAGGCATCCACCACCCTCTCTGTGAAGAAATACTTCCTGACATTGGCTCTGAGTCTTCCTCCCTGGAGTTTCAAATCATGACCCCTAGTTCTACTGATTTTTTTCCATTGTAAAAGGTTTGTTGTTGACCATGAATCTTTCAAGTATATGAAAGTCTGTATCATATCGCCTCTGCTCCTCCTCTCCTCCAGGGTGTACATATTTAGGTTCTTTAATCTCTTCTCGTAAGTCATTTTCTGAAGACCATTCACCTTCTTGGTCACCCTTCTCTAGACCGCCTCCATCCTGACGGTCTCCAGAACTGAACCCAGTACTCCAAGTGGGGCCTCACCAAGGCCCTGTACAAGGGGATCATCACTTCCTTTCTCTTACTCGATATTCCTCTCTCTATGCAGCCCAGCATTCTTCTGGCTTTAGCTATCGCCTTGTCACATTGTTTTGCCGACTTCAGATCGTTAGACACTATCACCCCAAGGTCTCTCTCCTGCTCCGTGCACATCAATCCTTCACCTCCCATCAACTACAATTCTTTTGGATTTCCACACCCCATATGCATGACTCTGCACTTTTTGGCATTGAATCTCAGCTGCCATATCTTCGACCACTCTTCCAGCTTCCTTAAGTCACGTCTCATTCTCTCCACTCCTTCCGGCATGTCCACTCTGTTGCAGATCTTAGTATCATCCACAAAAATACAAACCTTATCTTCTATCCCATCCGCAATGTCGCTCACAAAGATATTGAATAGGACCAGTCCCAACACCAATCCTTGTGGCACTCCGGTTAACACCGCTCTCTCTTCAGAGTAAGTTCCATTTACCGTCACACACTGTCTTCTGTCCATCAACCAGTTTGCAATCCAGGCCACCATCTTGGCACCCACTCCTAAGCTTCTCATTTTATTCACAAGCCTCCTGTGTGGGACCGTATCAAAAGCTTTGCTGAAATCCAAGTAGATGACATTGAGCACTCTTCCTCTATCTAATTCCCTAGTCACCCAATCAAAAAAGTCAATCAGATTTGTCTGACAGGACCTTCCCCTGGTGAATCCATGCTGCCTCTGGTCCAGCAATTCTTCCAACTGTAGATAGTTCACTATTCTTTCTTTCAGAAGCGACTCCATTACCTTTCCCACCACCGAGGTGAGGCTAACCAGCCTATAGTTTCCAGCCTCCTCTCTGCTCCCACTCTTGTGAAGCGGGACCACCACCACTCTTCTCCAATCACTCGGCACCATTCCCGTTTCTACAGATCTGTTGGACAGGTCACTCAGTGGACCCACCAGTACATCTTTGAGCTCCCTCAGTATCCTGGGATGGACCTCATCAGGTCCCATGGCTTTGTCCACTTTTATTTTTCCTAGCTCTTCCCATACATTCTCTACTGTAAATGGAGTTACATCTACTCCACTCCCCTCAATTTCTTGTTAACTAGCAACGGTCCTTCTCCAGGGTCCTCTTTAGTGAACACTGAACTAAAGTATTCATTTAATATTTCTGCCATTTCTTCATCTCTCTCCACACATTGATCCTTTTCACCTTTCAATTTCAGTATACCACTTGGAACTTTTCTCCTTTCTCTGATGTATCTGAAAAATGTTTTGTCACCTCGCTTTACCTCTTTGGCAATCCTTTCTTCCACTTGACATTTTGCTATCTTGATTACTTTCTTCATCTCCCTCAGTTCCATCAGATATTCTTCCTTGTGCTCCTCCTTTTGAGATCCTTTATATTTCTTGAACGCTGTTTTTTTAGCTTTTATTTTGTCAGCCACCTCCTTTTTTTTTACTATTCTGACATATAGATTAGTTGCCTTGGTAATTTCTCCTTTTATTTTGGTCCATTGTTGTTCCACATCTCTCTTGTTCTGCCATCCTTCTAGTTCTTCTTCCAGATACTTCCCCATTTCATCAAAGTTCGTGTTTTTGAACTGCAAAACTCGGGTCTTCGTGTTATGTCTCTGTATCCTATTTGTGATATGAAACCATACTGTTTGATGATCACTGGTGCACCTATATTATAATGGTCATGCATTGTATTACATACACGCGTATATGCGTGCATGGTATAACACATAACCTGCAAGATTTATTCGCAAGTTATGAAATTTAGCTACATGATGTGGTATATAAGAAATGTTCCTAACCACGCCCCTTTTTAACGCAGCTGCTAACGTGCCATATCTCAGCGGAATTTATAGCAATTTGATAAATCTAAGTCATTGATTTACACTGCACAGTATATAAGGGACAATGTTATAACTATTGTAAATATAGTCCTCCGCACCCACCTCTTGTTCCAATCAAATACATTATTATGCAGAAATGTTTTAGTGCATGTGGTCTTTTTCCTACATGGTCTTAAATGCTTTGAACAGTCTGCAAAACAAATTTTACAGCAGAGAGAAGACTATAGCAGTTGACCTGTAATTCTTTAACAGAATGCATCGAGTGGGAACTGGGGGAATGCTTGTGAGGCTGTATCTTCTCACCCATTTGGATGCCTCTGTGGATCTCTAAGTTAGCTACTCCCATTTGTCATGGATGACAAGGACACTGTGGTGTCCGAACTTGCTTTTATGACATATGGCAATGGTCAGTCTGGCCAAAGATGATTATAGGCATTCTGAGACATTAGCATGAACATCTGTCATTATACCGTTGCTGCCCCAACACTACACAGTGCTTGTGAAGGAGATACCATTTGGATGCTGATATCCCTTTGGTTCACAGCTTACAGATTTCTCTCTTTGCCATTGAGAGATGGATGTGTCAAAGCTGGTTGGGGGAGACCTTCTGATGCCAGTCCTTGTTTTCCTTGCCAGATATCTGAGACAAGTAATTTTGGTCTGGTTTCTTTTCTCCTGGAAGTCTCTTCTCTTCTTTCACCTCCTCTGCTGGGATCTAGATGTTTTTCTGTTTCTAACCTCAGCACTGACAAGCAGCCCCATGTGCTAGTTTAATTTTCAATATATTAAACAATTTATCCAATTAATGATTTGTATCAAACAGCAAGTCCCGTTGTTATTTACAAACATAAACATCATATAGCACAGAATAAAATAATAAAAATTGCATTAAACATTTCATTATACGGCATATCATAACTACATAAAACATTCATAACTACACAAATTTAACATACTACAAAATGACCTTTATTTATTTATTTAAAAAGTTTTGTATACCGTCGTTCGAAAAACATCACAACGGTTTACATATAAAACATCATAAAGAAAGCAACAATGGTATATCTCAGAAGAAAATTTACAAAAACGTTTTCAATGTAAAAACAAAATACAATTAATAAAAGGACAGTAAAATAAAACCTTAAGGGAAGGGCTGGCTTTTCCTGATGGAAGGCTTTTCCTGGTGGAAGGCTGGCCACTCCAGCCTTCCACCATCCAAATGCCATCATAAATGGCCAGGTTTTTAATATTTTCCTAAATGACAAATAATCCTTCATCTATGTATACACCTATGGGAGCTTATTCCAGAGACAAGGGCTTACAATGGAGAAAACATTCTTGTTCTCTCTAAACATGTTTCCCATTCCAAAGGAATACAGAACAGATCTTTCTAAGAAGATTGCAAAGACCTACTTGGTATACATTTCTTCAAGCTTTTTCAAAGATAAATTGGGGACAGATCATTTTAATCCATATTTGATTACTCACCATATCCGAATATCTGTCATAGGGCCTGATTCATTAAGCATTTTACCCATAGACACAGATTGGGAGAAAAGAATCAGGCCCATAGCAAGATAAAATAAAACAATGTACAGTATACATAAATAAATTAACTAACTAAAACAGAACATAAAATAAATACTGAAAAAATAAAATTACATTCTGAAGGATATTAAAATAGAAACCCACTAATAATATTCTTCCTCATCAAATTTTAAATCATTGACAATCTGGAATGTTTATGCTAAGGCCTGAGTAAATAACCATGTCTTGAGCTATCTGTGAAATTTTAAGTAATTTTGTTCTTCCTTAATCTTAATAGGCAATTTGTTCCACACAAATGAACCATAACAGCTAAAAGCTGCCTTCCTAGTTATTGTCAGTTTGACAGATGAAGATGCAATATCCAAAAGATGTTTTAAGAAGAACTTAATGATCAGACTGAAGTGTATTTTAAAATTAACTTAGCAAGGTAGACTGGAGGAGGGATGTACAGAGGAAAAAAATGTGGTTCAGATTGTTCATTCAATTTGTAAGGCACTTAGATTTGTTTCATTAGTTTCAAATAAAATAAAATATTTGTTCATTTTATTCATTCGTGTGCTATTATAGTCATTGGGGAAAACAATCACCCTATTTTGGGCTCTCTAATTGGAATTTTATAATCATTTCTAATGATATTGCTGGGTAGACATTATCAGAAAGGTGAAGGCATGCCAATACATCAAGGCTATCAACATGGAACCAATAATGGCACGAAGAGTGAGTCTAAGGCACCATAAATGGACAAGGGTATACCAGCAGTGACAGTTCTCCAAGGCACTGTCAGAGAAGCAAAGAGGCAAATAGATTGGGAAGAATACCCTAAGACTTCAAAAGGAGGGTACCAACAACAGTGATGTGAACCCTCAAAGTGACACCAAGAATGGCATCAACATCCTAAGGCACCAGAAAAGGAAATGAAGCAGAAAAGGTGGCAAGAAAAACCCAGAGCACTGATAAAGGGACAAAGCAGCACAAAGAGTGGCATCAAAACACCAAAGAACCATAAAAATACCAGTTTTCCCTGATGATTCTAGACAGACACAGAGTAGACGGAGATCTTGTCTTCAATATAGAGATACTGTTTTAAGTTTGGGGAGTGAGCTTTTTCTTAGATACCCTGCCAAATGTCTCATTAAAATTGATGGTGACATATTTGTTTTTCCAGGGCAGTTAAAAATCAGTTTTGGATAGTAGGTTAGCTTCAAATTCTGCCTCCTTGCCTGTACCTACTTGAATTACAGTTTGCAGAAATAATAGGTTTGAATGTCAGGGCTTCTTCTTTTCTGTTTTTCCTTTATTGAGTGCTACATTAACCCTTCTAACCCCTTCTGGTGGATTTGAGATAGGATATCTCTGTTTTATCTGTTATTAGTTGATTATTTTTATTCTAGTTATTGCTTATATTTTATCCTTATTTGATCTGTTCAAGTTTGCTATTTGTGAAATATAATTGAAAATGTATAAAAATAAAAACACCAAGGTACCATGAAAGGTGCAAAGCAACTCCCCAGAGAGGCAAGAACACCAGTATAGAGTCGGGTATGACAGCAAAGCAGAGTGACAGGAAGATCCTCAATATTCAAAATACTGTGTTTGGCAGTAATGATGAATAGAAGAAAAACTAAGATGAAGGATAAGGAACATAGCAGTATGCCAGAGTGGCATGGGAAATTTCTATTTTCCTGTGGAAGCACATGCCACTTGTCAGATTTAGTACAAGAGAATGACCTGTCGTCGGTATTATTTTTGTGACATGAACTTTTATTTGTTCCCTACTTGAACTTGATCTTGCTGCTGGGTTTAATTTTGGGCTTCTTGTGAAATTTGCTTTCCAATTGAAACTTTTGTCAAAATTAGAACATGACAATACTGGATTTCCTGGTAATTTGTGAGGCTTGATTTTCCAATATTCTGTAGCTGAACACAATCTCTTTCATTTCTTAATTTTCTGGTTGCATTAGCTCTCTCTTCCTTCTGAAACTTTTACAACATTCAGAACATGTAAATGGTCTCTCCTCTGAATGTTTTCTATTTTGCCTGCATTTCTTTCTTCTGACTCAGGGGTTTTATGAACAAAACACCCAAGTATAACCAACAACAAACAGTATGGGAGAACCAGCCTGGGATTATGGAAGGGAAGAGCAAAACAAAAAACAGATGGAGTGAGAGGAGAAAGTTGTATATATATATTTTTTTTTATTTTTCACATTTTGTTCCTGGGGACAAAGCACCCCAATATAATTAACAAACAAACAAACAGGGTGGGAGAAATAGGCTGGAATTGTGGAAAGATAGAGAAAATAAAAAACTAGAAAAGAGTGGGGTGGGAGAAGAAACTTGTATTGTTTTACTTTTTTCACATTTTTTTTCTGTGGACAAAACAAACACCCCAGTATAAGCAAAAAATGAAAAACAGCAAAGAACATGAAGGCACCAAAATTCCCATGCTAATACATAATATGCATGACAGGTAGACATACTAACAGCATGAGCCCCAAGGTGATAGATCAGTGGTAAAACAGGTGGGCCAAGCAGTTTCAGCAACACCCCTAAAGTGGTATACTGGAGGCATGGCAGGTAAGCATAGGAAGCAAGACTCCTAATGTAGTACATCTTGAGCATGGCATATAGACAGACCTTTAAGGTTATATAAGGAGCAGAGCAGGTAGGCAGATCAGTAATAGCAAAACCACTAAGATGTAATAAGGAGCATGGCAGGTAGGCAGGCAGATCAAGATCCCTAAGGTGGTATAAGGAGGCATGGCAGGTAGGCAGGCAGGCAGAGCAATAGTAGTAAGATCCCTAAGGTGATATAAGGGGCATGGCAGGTAGGCAGGCAGAGCAATAGCAGTAAGATCCCCAAGGTGATATAAGGGGGCATGGCAGGTAGGCATTTGGCAGCAAGACACCTAAGTTGGTCTATAAGTGGCATGGCAGGTAGGCAGAGTGGTAGCAGCAAGACCCATTAGGTGGTATATCTGGGGCATGGCAGGTAGGTGCTTTCAGTCATCTTGCCTCTCGCATGAAAAGCAAAGGCAGATTGGTATTAAAAGAAAAATAACAGTTGAGTGATTAGGCTCACAATGTCCCCCTGCCGTTAAGAAGACATATTCACTGGGCATACTGTGAGGGCAGGAAAGGTATTGCTGTGCCATCTTGGTTAAGTCTGGCCAGACTGTAAACTTGTGTGCCCAATATGCCAGTCCATCTGTGTCCATGTCCTCAATGGGTTCTGCGAGATAGCATGTCACAGATATTTGTGCTGGGGTCTCCATTGCTGGGATGGGCTGAGGCTCTCACTTGTCAGCTGCGTTTGCTATGTTCTGTGTTAGGATGGCTGCTTTTCGGCGGGCAATGTTGCTTTGTCGTATTTAAGTGGGGGAAGGAAATTCTAGCTGAGAGGTTGCAGCCCCTGTCGCACTACTCTCTGATGTGGCCACGTTTTCCTGTGCTACATTCTCACTGTGCTTTCGCCTGTAGCACGCCTCTTGACACAGTCAAGCTAGCAGTATCTTCTTCATGAATACGAGACACGGGTGAAATGGAGACCAAGACTCCATTTCACCCGTGTATCATAAAGTATAGAAAGCATATTTAATCCTCCCCTCCTGTGGGCAATGTCTCTCCCATGAACAGTGGCAAAGGTGGCAAAATATGTTCAGTGGGGTTTCTGATGTTCAAGGAGTTGATTCAATAGATGTTATTTGCAAGAATGAGCACCAGAAAAGGCCCTACTTCCAGCCAGGTATCTTAATAGGAAAAAGGAGTCCAAAACCCACCTGGTGGTCTCCCACAGGTAGAGAGGGAAGACTGGGTTTAAAGAACAAATCAGATGGAATCAGTTTCAATTTTTATTTTACTCTAAAAATGAAGGATTTATTTTTAAATCAAACAGAATGAGCTGGCAACAAGTAAGTATTTAAGAAAATGAATTACATCAAAATGCAAGAAACATTCAAACAAATAAAGTAATAAAGAGCTCTTTTGTTTTATAGAATTCTAAACACTAACCAGAACCGTTTTTGTATCTGACAAGATGTAACTATCAGATAAGTATAATTTATATTCTTTGTCACTGACATTATAGCAAAATATTGTGTTACTGTTAAAGTATTGCAAAGGAATTTGATTATTTTGTATATTGTTCTTTCATGTGTTACTGGACTCTACCAGATGGAATTATTGAGTACAGGATGTGTTGTTTGTTTCTCTCTTTTTTCTTTTTCTGTAATTGTCTGTATGTTTTCTCTTCCTTGTCTCTCTCTCTTTTTCTATACATATGTATTATATCACGGATGTGAGCCCTTGGGCTGTGGCATGGTTGATGCAGCCTAGAAGGTGAATCTATTAGGCCCACGTGAACAGCAGGTGAACTTGCCATTACAGGGACTGGATCTAGGGCTTCACCTACACCAGCCCCATTCCCCATAAGTTGAGCCTTTGGTTTCCAGGGTCCAGTTGGGCTTAGGCAAGAGTCCTGTAAGGAGCAGGCAGATTAAATTGAGTAGCAGGAAGAGGTCATGGCTGGCAATGAGCAAATGGTGTTCAGGTCCAAGCCAATGTCAAAACAAGCAGTGAGCAAATAGTTTCTGGGTCCAGGCCAAAGTTGGGACAGGCAGCAAGCAAATGGTGTTTGAGTAGAAGAGGACTGGAAGGCTCATCTGCAGACTGTTCCCAGCATTCCCTGAGAGAGGACTCCAGAGATCATAGCGAGTGATCCAGGTTTTGAACTCCACAGCCCCAGCTTCCAGAGGCCCTGCACCCTTTGCAGCAGAAGAAGACCAGAAGCATATGCCTAATCTCAAACCTTTCAATCCTTTGAGTGAAGATCAACTTAATGGTGATTGAAGAGGACTGGTAAATATAACTTTGGGAATTCTTAGGACTTAAAAAGTTTGGAGATAAGTGAAATAGTGGATTATATTCTTTAGAGTTGTGTATGTCTGAGATAATAAGCAAAGCAGAGGGAGACAATTCTAGTGTATCTCTTTCCATCCCACGCACCCCTAGCTCAACCCTTGATTTTTATGCAAGAGACACTTTCTCATTAAAAATCTATCAGACTCTTATCTAAATCATACTATTGCACCAGCCCTTATTGAGAGGTTAATCATCCCCTTGTAGGACACCTATACATTTAAAGTACTCTAATTCCAATTCCCTTAGCAACCTAAGCTTAACTAAGAACTCAAACAGCAGTCCAGCATCAAAAGGGGGGCTTTCGACTCTTTTGTTTTGAGTGTCAAATGTATAATTTTTTACCCACTAGTGAGAGATTGTATGTGTGCACCCAGTACAAAGAGCTCCTGGCTCTTAGAAAACAAGTCCAATCTCTGAAGGCTAGAGTGGCAGACCTGGAGGAGCTGAGGCAGAGAGGTACATTGATGAGACCTTCAGGGACATAGTAGCCAAGTCCCAAATCCAGTCTGGCAGCCCCGGTCCTGCCTTGGATCAGAAAGGTTTCCTGGTTGGAGACTATTTCCCTGATGTAGCAGGAAGTGATCCTGTAGCAAGGACCTGCTCTCCAGGTGATGCATTGTCCTCTCACACCAAGGACAAGTCTCCCAGGGCTACTGACCAGGTGGGAAAGATTAGGTTGGCTATCATAGTTGGTGATTTCATTATTAGAAATGTAGATAGCTGGGTAGCTGGTGGATGGTAACTGACCTGCCTGGTGCAAAGGTGGCAGACCTCACGCATCACCTAGATAGGATTATAGACAGTACTAGGGAGGAACAGGCTGTCATGATACATGTGGGCACTAATATAGGAAAATGTGGGAGAGAGGTTCTGAAAGCCAAATTTAGGATTTTAGATAGAAAGCTGAAATCCAGAACCTTCAGGGTGGAATTATCTGAAATGCTCCCTGTTCCACGCGCAGGTCCACAGAGGCAGGCAGAGCTCCAGAGTCTCAATGCATGGATGAGATGATGGTGCAGGGAAGAAGGATTCAGCTTTGTAAGAAAATGGAGAACCTTTTGTGGAAGGGGGAGACTTTTCCAAAAGGACAGCCTTCACCTTAACCAGAGTTGAACCAGGCTGCTGGTGCTAACATTTAAAAAGGAGACAAAGCAGCTTTTAAACTAGAACAAGGGGGGAAAGCTGACAGTCACTCAACAGTGCATTGTTAGGAGGAATGTATTTTTGAAGGATACTAATGAAACAGGAGAGTTAGGGCATCTCAACAGAGATATTTAAATAAAAACAAATGTAGTCCATGTGTCTATAAGTAAAGAATCACCTGAGCTAAAGAAATCCAAATTATCCCCATCTTAAAGGTGTCTTATGCTTTTAAACTTGCCAACAGCTTGCTTGTTTGGAGAGACAACCTGATGAATCTGTTTACTGTTTTGATGAATTGTTTGTTCTTTGTGTATTTTAACTTTTATTTTATGTTCTTAATAGCAGTTTATAGTTTTAAGAGATCTTATGATGTTATTAGAGAACTTTAGGTTTGTTCTTTTCTTACATGTTTTAGAGAACTGACCTAAAATTTGTTTTAAGGTTACTTGTACTGTTTTTTGAGTTATTTTAGGTTTATTTACTATGTATTTTAGAAAAGGTATGTTGTTCTTTTATTAATGCTGTGAACCGTTAGGATGGGCTCCCAGTGACGGTATATAAAACAAAGAAAAGAAAGAAATACACTGAAAGCAGGTTGTTAATACAAACAAAAAATACACTTTGAAATGTCTTTATGCCAATGCCAGGAAATCTAAGAAGTAGCATGAGAGAATTAGAATGTATAGCAGTGACTGATGACTTAGACATAATTAGCATCTCAGAGACCTGCTGGAAGGAGGATAACCAATGGGACAATGCTATATCCAGGTACAAATTATATTGCAATGATAGGGAGGCTCAGCTTGGTGGAGATGTGGCACTTTATGTCCGGGAGCCCAACAGGATAAAGATCATACAAGAGACTAAATGCTCAGTAGAATCTCTATAGGTAGAAATCCCATGTTAGTTGGCTAAAAGTATAGTGATAGGAGTATACTACCATCCACCTGGCCAAAATGGTCAGACAGATGATGAAAATTAGAGAAATCAGGGAAGCTAACCAATTTGGCAGTGCAGTAATAATGGGAGATTTCAATTACCTGTAAACAATGAGGGAAACCAATTGTATTTTAAATATAGCCTAAGTGACGCTGTCAGCAAGCCTGACGTTGTGATTTCTCAACAAGAACCCAACTGGTCTTTTAATCATTCACCATCACCATCAAAAATCCTTTTATTAGTAAATCAAAAATGTTTTTTAATCTTAATTTTTATCATTTTCATTAAGTCTCAATAGATCTTAAATTCCAATACAAGTCCATGAAGAAGGTTGAAGCAACAATCTCTTTGTTATAAATAATAAACACAGCCCTACACGGCCGGTGTTTCGCGGTAATGCTTCCTCAGGGGCAAATGAGAAGTATTAGCACAAGAGTATTTGCCTGAAAATATCAACAAAACATAGTCTTAATAAAATGTTCTAAAGAATGAAAGAAAGAGCAAGTACTTATCTTGGCACCGCAGGCTACCATTTCAAGATGGACTCGGCGTCTCTACTGTCTTCTTCATTGGAAAAGAGGAAACGAGGCTGACGTAAACGTCTCATTAAATACCCAGACAGACGTGATGTCTGATAATGACGTCCTATCAAACTGAAAAAATCTGGGATATTTTATCCCAAAAACATATGTAAATCAAGATCTGTATTGAGACCCATAGGACTAACAGTGCCAAGCCTATATATCCATCGCTGTTCAGATTACAGGAGTTGTTATTAATTTAAAATACAATTGGTTTCCCTCATTGTTTACCGTTACCAAACGGGTTACTGTATTGACTCTCTCTGATTATAATTTTTAAGATTTCAATTACCCCAATATTAACTGGGTAAATATAACATGGAAGGAGGACAATATGTAAATCAAGAGCTCTAACACTAAATTTTCAAAAGGGAAACTTTTAAAATGAGGAAAATAGTTAGAAAAAACTGAAAGGTGCAGCTGCAAAGGTTAAAAGTGAACAACAGCGTGGACATTGTTTAAAAATACAATCTTAGAAGCACAGTCCAGATGTATTCTACACATTAAGAAAGGTAGAAGGAAGACCAAAAGATTGCTGGCATGGTTAAAAATGAAATGAAAGAGGCTAGTTTAGTCAAAAGATCTTCATTCAAAAATTAGAAGAAGAATCCATCAGAAGAAAATAAAAGTATAAGCATTGGCAAGTAAAATGTAAGAAATTGAGAAGACAGGCTAAGAGAGAATTTGAAAAGAAGTTGGTCATAGAGGCAAAAACTGCGAGGGAATCAGTTGGACCATTTATGATAGAGGGGTTAAAGGAACACTTAGGGAAGATGTCCATCACAAAAAGACTAAACAAATTCTTTGCTTTGGTGTTTACTGAAGAGGATCTTGGGGAGATACCCGTTCCAGAGATGGTTTTCAAGTGTGACAATTCAGATGAAATGATCCAAATCACAGTGAACCTGGAAGATGTAGTAGGCCAAATTGACAAACTGAAGACTAGAAAATCACCTGGACTGAATGGTATACACCCCAGAGTTCTGAAAGAACTGAAAAATGGAATTTCAGACCTATTTCAATTAATTTGTAACCTATCATTAAAATCACCCGTAATACCTGAAGACTGGAAGGTGGCCAGTGTATCCCTGATATTTTAAAAGGGCTCCAGGGGTGATCCGAAAAACTATAGAATGTGAACCTGACTTCAGTGCTGGGAAAAATCATGAAAATTTAGATAGACATGGTTTAATGGGACACAGCCAGCATAGATTACCCAAGAGAAGTCTTGCCTCACAAATCTCCTATATGAGGTCCACCTAGCTACTCGAGGTGAGGTTTGGGTATTAGTGTAAGGGTTAGAGGCCACTTTGACATTCAGAGTGCGACGTACGAACAGAACAGTGCACTCTTGTGAAGATTTGATGACCTTCGGAGTGAGGAAACTCACCCAAAGATGAGATTTGTGCAATGTTCTCTCAATCTATCTTGATGGACTCTCTCTCTCTCTGTAGGTAGGAATTACAACAATTCTGGCACTTATCGCAAAGTGTGAAAAAGTATAACAGGTTCTCGTGGATGTACTCCACCATAGCCTTGATCTCAGGAAGGGACAGAAGATAAGTACGCCCTCAGGGAGGCATGGTCCCAGGCAGACATTTGATAGGGCAGTCGAACCTCCAAAGAGGTGGCAGAAGGTCTGCCTTTTGCTTTGAAAAAGCATCTTCAAAGTCTGCATAAGGAGCTGGTATGCCTGAGGAGGTAGTCGCCAAAGGAATCACAGGGGGTGGCACCACCTTTTGTAAACAAGTCTGATGGCAGGTGGAACCCCATTCCACCAGCTGGAGCAACCCCCAATCAAATTGGGGGGAATGACGTTGGAGCCAGGGTAGTCCTAAGACTACCGGGTGGATCGATTTCTCCAAAACCAATAATTTGATTTCTTCAGTATTAAGGGCACCAGTAAGAAGTTGAACTGGCTCGGTGGTCAGGGAAATTCGGCCAGGTAATGGTTCACCGTAAATCGAAGCAATGCACAAGGACGTCTCCAAAGGACAGGTATTAATACCCAAAAGTTGAACTAGATCCTTGAGGATAAAATTTCCTCCTGCTCCAGAATCCACCAGAGCAAGGACTGGAAAGAACCGGGAGTCCCAAATCAGAGTAACTGGCAAGGACAGTTGAGGGGCCGGAGATATTGCGCCCAGTTTCAGGACCCCGAACTGAAATTAGGCCGGGTAGTTTCCCGGATGGACTGGACAGGCCTGCAGATGATGGCCAGGTGCTCCGCAGTACAGACACAGGCCCATTTGTCTCTGCCAGAGGCACTCTTCCGGAGACAGCCGCCCACTGCCCAACTGAATGGGTTCTTCCATCTTGGCCACGATGGAGACCGTACCGGAGGCAGGTCTAGTGGCCAGTGGTGAGCGGGAGCGAACCCGAGAGGGCCTTCTGGGTATCCGATTCTCCTGGTGGCACTCTTAGAGATGATGATCGTCGGCCAGTCAGATTGATGAGATCCTCAAGTGAGGGAGGGAGCACCTGAGCTGCCAATTCATCCTTCAGCTGCGGGGATAGTCCATCCAGGTAGATAGCATGCAGGCAGTCTTCCTGCCAGGAGAGTTCTGTGGCTAAGGTTCGAAATTCAATCGTATAAACAAATTGGTTTCTTTGGCCTTGTCAAAGGTATAGCAAATTAGTGCTTGCCACAGCATGCCACCCAGGATCATCAAAGGTCCACCGGAACATGGCCATGAATCGAGACAGTTCCTGTAGGAGTGAATCCAATCGCTCCCATAAGGGCGAAGCCCAAGTCAACGCCTTCCCTTCCAGACGAGACAAGATAAAGGTGACTTTCGTGAGTTCATCTTGAAAGATGGAGGGCTGCAGAGCTAACGGCATGTAGCATTGATTGATGAACCCTCTGCAGAGCTTGGAGTCACCGTTGAAACAAGGCGGAGCTGGTACAGCCAGCAAGGCTCTAGGAGTGGAGGGAGATGGTTGTTGGTGAGAGGAAGACTGTACTGGAACTGTATTACCGGGCAGGGCATCAAGCCGGGCGTACAGATGCTCAAGGGAGGAGGCCAGTGCCTCAAGAAACTGTTGCTGTTCTTGTAGCTTTGAAGCCAGGCCAGGAATAGCCTGGAGGGCACGCAGGTCCGCCGAGTCCATGGCCTTTGCAACCTGTTGCGCCAGAGGTAGACCCTTGGGCTAAGATGGGGTTGACGCTACCCATAGGAGGGATCCTACAGGTCCCCACTGTTGGCAGGCGGAGTGGGATGAAGGACGGAGGCTGGCTGGCGCTTTACCAATACCAGCCCTCGTTCCCCACGGGTTGAGCCTTTGGGTACCGGGGCCAGCTGGGCTTGGGTGAGCTTCCATATGTCGTTGTCAATGGAAGGACAGAGAGGTCAGCCCAGAGGCAGCAACAGTGGATTGGAGAAGTCTGTACTGGATGAGGCGGAGTCCCGGAGACCCGGGCGCCAATAGAACCAAAGTCAGACAGGAGGCGCCCGAGTAAGAACAGGCCGAAGCTTGAATAGGCCAAGTCCAGGACGTAGACTGAAGAGGTGTCATAGAGCAAGCTGGAGTCAGGGCCGGCGGCAATCAAGAAGCGGTGGCGAGACAAGGCTGAGGTCCAGGCTTGGAGAGAGTCAATGGCGTAGTCAGGCAATGCAGAGATCTGGACTTAGAGAGAGTCAATGGCAGTCAAGACAATGTAGAGGTCCAGGCTTGGAGAGAGTCAATGGCGTAGTCAGGTAATGCAGAGGTCCGGGCTTGAAGAGAGTCAATGGCAAAGTCAGGCAATGCTGAGGTCCGGGCTTGGAAAGAGTCAACGGCGTAGTCAGGCGTAGTCTCGTGGCCGAGAAAGAAATCTGATGAAAGGTTAGGAATCAGGAATGCAGGAAAGAAGGAGAACAGGAACAGGAACGTGCGAGGATCAGGAACCAGGAATGCAGGAGGATCACCAGGAGGCAATGAGTACATGACCAGCGTGGAGATCTGTTGCAAAGGCAATTATTGGAAGCCGAGCCCGCCCTTAAGTACCGGAGCTCCGGTGAAGTCATCATCCAGGGTTGTGGCCAGGTTCCCGCCGCAGGCCCTTCATAAGAATCAGTGATGCTTGCACCTAGGCAGGGGCGTGGCATTGAATGGCGGCATCTCTCCGCGGGCCATGTGGAGAGGCCTGACGCGGAGCACAGGAATCTGTAGCTGAAGCTGAGGCACTGGGGGCGGCCCGAGGATGGAGCCGGAGGCCCACCACCACCAGGGATGGGGAACCAGGCACTTGGATTCACAAGAGAGAGGAGAGGTGGTCAGGCCACGGGTCTGCCACAGCCAGCACATGTAACAAAAACAGTATCTCTCAATTCCCTACCCTGTTCCCACCAGTCTCTTTCTCTCTGTTCCCTCACTATGACCTGATTAGTCCCACAATCCTCTAATCTCATCAGTTTCTCAAGCCCCTTAAATTCTCCCCACTAGTCTTTCTCTCTCATTTCTTGGTCCCACTTAATCAATTAATCCCATCTTGTTCCCATCAGTCTCAATCCTTCCACCCTTTCCCTACCAGTCTCTCAGTTCTCTCACCTCTCTATCTAAATTCCTCAACCCTATCTCCACCAGTTTGTCAATCCTCCCACCAATCTCTCTCTCAATTATTTCACTCTCTCTCTACCAGTTTCTCTCAATCCCTCCACCCTTTCCTCAGCAGTCTCTCCATTCTCCCATGTCTGTCTCTCTGTGTGTGTCTCTCTCTCAGTTCTTCCATCCTGTCTCTACTAGTTTGAATCCTCTCACTAGGCTCTGACTCTCAGTCTCTCTACCCTATCCTTACCAGTATCTCCTCCTTCCAGAATAACAGTTCCTTACCCTGTCTTCATTGCTCTCAACTCCCCCACCCTTGCCCCAGCAGTCTCAGCAGCTTCTGAATAACATCTCCACAAGAATGACGATGGAAGCTCAGCAGCCCCAGTATTACACCTCCTAACCAAATCCTTGTGCTTCTTCCCCCATCCTCTCTGTCCAACACCCCTTACTCCCCCTCTTTTGTCCTCCTGCTCCAACCCCCATCCTCTGCTCTATTTTCCCATGCCCTTATCTCCTATATCTCTCTTTTCTTCCTGACCCCACTCTCCCTATCCTTCCCCCCTCCCCCCAGTAGCCACTCTGTCTCTCTTACACCCTCTGCCATCACTCCTTCTGGCTTTCACATCACCCTCCTCCTTCATTACATCTCTGTCCCACTCTCCAACTCTTCCCCCTCCAAGTCACCATCTTGGCAATGCCTCAACCATCAATCACCATCACACCTCCTTCTCTCCCCCTTCACCACCTCTGGCTCTATTTTATCCTCCCTTCACCCTTTACTACCTGTGGCTCTTTGACACTCATGTTTCCCCCTCTGCCCCAATCCCACCCCCACCCTCACACCATTTATAACTCACATACAAAAGCACACACACACACACACCACCTATCACCACCTCTGGCTTTCTTTAACATACAGCTTACCTCCAGTGGGTTTATTGTACTCCCTCCACTCCCCATACTAACACATAGCCCCCCCCCCTTTTCCTTCCATGTCACACTCCTGCAGCCCTCTGTCCTGGCCCCCTCACTCTCTCTATTCCTCCTAGTCTAGCCCTGGTCCTCTTGTTGCAGAACATGTGGCAGCATAGACCTTGGGGAGGAGTATGGAAGGTCAGCCTAATCTCTATTGCTGACTTCAGGGAGAGGAGGAGGAGGGAGACAACATCCCCCTCCTCCTCGCTCTCTTTCCAGCATTTGTCCCTCTCGACTCTCCAAACATTCACCTCTTTTAATGTCAGCCCCCTCTTGCACCATTCACTCCCCAAGAATTCACATCTCACTTCCCCCCAACTTTCACCACTTCTTGCACTGCTCCCTCCAAACTTATATCACTTGAATCTACCCCCTTCTACCCTTACCCCATTTCAGCATTCACCTCCCTTTCCCTTGCCACAAATCATTTTGGCCTGATTGGAGCTCCAGGTGACTCCTTAATCCCCTTTGTGGTCAGTTGAGTGAAAAGTAATCTGCTGGGATGGGGCAAGTACCATGTCCAGCCCCTCCCCTCTGGAAAGCACAGCAAAGAAGTGCATTCTACTCTAGGTAGAAGGAGGGGTGGAGGGTGGACAGGATGGGGATGACTGTTGCAAGTATATGACTGGCTCTTCTCTGCTATCCTGTCAGTTTAAGCCTTGATCCCTAGAGCCAAGGAAGAACACAGAAAAGCTGCTGCTCCCTACCACAGCCACTCTCTCTCTCTCTCTCTCTGCCTTCATAGCAACTAGCAGCAAGAGCAGTGGGAGGGGCTGGAGAAGAATGGCTGCTCTCTGTGTGCTCCTGGCTCCAGTCCCTCTCTGCTGCCCAGTTGATATAAAGACCCTGTTCTATTGTCTTTACCATATTTGAACTTTTGTTTGTCACAAAGAAAGATGCATTTGGACTCTCGGATCTCTGGTGTAGCTGCCAACCCTCCAACAACTCTCTTAGGGCTAATGGAATATTGGTTGAGGTATGGGGGCTATATATCAGTTGGGTGTGCAGCAAATCTCACTTGAACACTGATGCTTTGTTCCCACTGCCTATTCCTGCCTCAGCTAAATTCCAACTAGTGAAAAGAACCACACAAATTTGGAAACTTCTTGGAATAATATATAAAAAATGGGAAAAACCTCATATATGAAGGAGCTCTTTTTTATGCTGTCCCTTAAGCAGAATCAGCGTTCACTTATTTATTTATCTATTTATTTAAAATTTTTATATACCGACATTCTTGATAAAATATCAAATCATATCGGTTTCCATTGAAAACAGAACAATCGCAGCTATGGCGTTACATAGAACAAGCCATCAAAAACATTAAATAACAGGTGAATATAAATAAAATTATAAATAATTATAAATAAGCAATTCAAAATAAACCATTATAGCTAACAGTTAATTATAAATAAAATAAAACATGTCGTCAAAGAAACAAATAACAATTGACAAGTATGATAGAGCAGCATAGGCAGTGATGAAAAGCGATACATAAATAAGGTCATCTAATATATGTTGCTATGAGAAAGCGGAATAGGAAGGGCGTGGCGGGCCTAGAGGAATTGGGTAGTCATGAGGAGGGAGAGGGTTGTGAATCTCAGGCTGAAAGATGGGTTGAGAAGAACAGGCTGGCAGATGGGGAAAAGGAAGAGCGAGGAGGGGGGAGGGATGAGTGGCATTAAATCAAGACCGTGGGGTATGCTAGAGAGGTTAAGTCTGTTTGCGTTTCAGTTAAGACCATTGCGTTTCAGTTAAGTCCATATTTAAGGTGAAAACATATAACCATATGTCACCGAAGTGATTATGCAACCTTTAAATATAATCATTGGGTTGCACACTCTTTTTTAAATCAATGACATTCTTACACTATATGCCATACTGCCACAACTTAATGCGCTCTGAAAAGAAACAAAAAAGCGCTCTTATCTTAAAAAGCTGCGGTGCTTTATCCACTCAAGTTGGAAACAATGGACACTCGTATGGTTTCATAGCACACGGCCCAACACGGCTCGTGTTTCGCAACCTTCCTCGGGGACCTCAAGCATATATTAGCCAACCTCTAAGGAATAAACAAAAAATAGCATTAGAGTGGCCTTAGTCATTTTAATCATTTAGATTGTCAAAATACATTTGTGTCTTAACTCCGGTTACTTCACCCACGCTTCAGCTAAGTTCCATCAGTGTGTGCCATCAAGAAGAGGTAAGTGTGCATAGCTTTCAAGCTGGTTCAGATATCACTGGTGCAATGTAGGTATACCCCTTTGCCTTAGCTAACTGTGCCTGAGTGCAACTACATCACTGGTTGTACAGGGTGAGGATAACTTACCTACTAAATGTATCTTGGAGGGGACTTTCTAATTAGGGGCTAAAATGTACAGCAGATGAATAAAACCCATGTTCTCCACTAATTGCAGGGCCTTGACATCAAGGGCAATCATTTCCCCGATGGTCCTCATTACAACTTTGATGCTGCCTGCCTCTTGCCCCAGAATAGTGCTATAGAACACTATCCCATTTCATATATAGTGAGTTACTACTTTGGACAGATTCTAGGGGGCTGCTGGCCTGCCACCTTCCACTCTAGCTTTGGTCAGAGGAAGATGTACACGTAGAAGCTCTCTCAGAGTTTTTAAAAAGCTCTTTGGACTCTTGGCACTGGTAAAAAGAGCTGCTTCTTGCACATGTTCAGATCTTATGGTAGAAGCGAGTCAACATCACTTGTTCTAAATAGCAGCAACAGGCTACTTTAGAAAAATGTTTCACTGTGATTTGTCATGTGTGTGGCTTCCCTGCCATCATGCCCTGACTGAGCTCTGACATGGCAGTGAGGTCACACAAAGTGGGGTTGTTTGGTACAGTTACTTCTACCTCATTTTAGACAGTTCAGATCCATACATTTCAATGGGCCATATAAATGAAAGAGAAAGAAACAAATTGGACATACAATATTTGCTATATTTGTGGGACCCCTCAATTGTTTTATGGACCCTAAAATGAAGCAAATAGGATCCCATTGTTATAATTTACCCACTCATTTCAAACAAATGCACAACCCTAGCCTGGAGAACCTCAGTGAATACATTTAAATACCAATACCATAGTCCATACTGGCAGCCAGTGCAATTCACATAAAATCATATAATATAATAAATAATAAATTATATATAATTATATAATAAATTGCAATAATCCAATCTCCTTATAATACAGGCATGCACAATAGTCACTAAGGCCTAGATTTATAAAAAAAAATGCTATATTTATAGCAGACAGAGCCTGTGATAAAAAAAAAAAAAAAAAAGGGGAGCATGGTTAGGATAATTTCCCTGCTCTTACATCGCATAGTTAATTTCCACAAGCTGTGATAAATGTATCGCTCCAGCACTATTTTTTGCTTCGCACGTTGATTATCCACTGCGGGCGCATTACAGCAAAAAGGTTATCATCTCACATGCCGAGAAAAAGAGAGAGACTTTACTATTTATATCACTGTAAGAGGGGGCACTTTTAATTCGGTATGAGGTTTAGGGAGGTGGGTTTACATACACAATAGTAGGTACGAAGAGCAAAGTTAACATCACTGAAGATTTTCTGCTGTTTAAATCGATGAAAGGTACAAGAGGAGTTGATTTGTCAGGAGATGTGGCTAGTGCAGTTAGGGGTAGATTTTTAAAAATTGTGCGCGTCCATATGCATGCACTACCCGGCGCACACACATGTACGTGCGATTTTCTAACATGCGTGCGCATGTTATAAAATGCTGGGTTGGCATGCGCAAGGGGGGGAATCATTTTGCAAATTCACGCTGCGACGCATCTCCCCAGTTCCCTCCCAGTCTGCTCCAATTAAGTAGCGGACTGGGAGGGAACTTCCCAACCCTCTAGCCTAACCTCCTTTCCCCTTCCCCTATCCCTTTCTTAAATCCCCTCAAAATCTTTATCCTACCTTTTCCTCCTGCTTCTGAGCAGGAGCAAGTTGCGTGTACCGGCACCCTGCGGTGTGCGATCCCCCGGCACAGGGACAAATGGCCGCTGTGCCGGGCGCCTCTAGCCCCATCCCACCCCGGAACCGCCCCATCCTCGGACCGTCCCATCTCCGGACCGCTCCTTTCGCTAATCCCGGGACTTACATGTGTCCCGGAGGTTTACATGCGTGGCCGGGCCCTTTGCAAATTGGCCTGGCGCGTGTAAGGCCTGGCCATACGCGTAAACCCCCAAGCTTTACGCACGTAAGTGATTTAAAATCCGGCCCTTAGTTTAGCTGGGTTTAAAAAAGGATTGGATACGTTCTTGGAGGAGAAGCCCATTACCTGCTATAAATCAAGTTGAATTAGAAAATAGCCACTGCTATTCCTGGCATCAGTAGCATGGGACAGACTTAGTTTTTGGGTACTTGCCAGGTACTTGTAGCCTGGATTAGCCACTGTTGGAAATAGGATACTGGGCTTGATGGACCCTTGGTCTGAACCAGCATGGCATGTTCTTATGTACTCTCTACCTAGCTTCAAACAAGCTAGAGAGTACATCAACCAAAGTAGAGAGTACATTATACAAATCAACTCCTTCATCAATTCAAACAGCAGAAAATCTTCAGTGATGTCAACTTTGCTCTTCGTACCTGCTATTGTGAATGTAAAACCACCCCCCCAAACCTACCCCACCCCCCAAACCCCACACTGAGTTAAAAGTGCCCCCTCTTACAGTGGTATAAATAAAAAAAAGTACAGGTTATATTACTCTCTCAATTAATTCTTTGAGGTAGTCATCATAGAATACAATTTAAAGGGACTCCAATACCTCTAATCATTCACAGTCAATATTTTCCCAACAAAAATGTTTTAGATTGAATGACCTCATACAAGGCTCAGATGTGCATACTAGCACTGTAATCAGCCACTACACACAGACTAGCATAATTGTTTGCTACTGCCGAGGTAGTTTAATCATTGGTCATCAAATATTTTTTTCGTGATGAATTCAACTTAATGTGTCACTTTTACCTTCATGCAATTATTTAGATAATTTTCATTTTTTTACTTCTATCTTCATGCAATCATTTCTTTAATTTTTCAAGCTACTTAGCTTTGTCGAAGAAACACTGTGGACCCAGTGTGTACAGTGTGTACAGAGGTGTTTTTCAAAAAACTGTCCGACACGGTCCATGTTTCGGCTGAAACCTTCTTCATGGGGCCATATATGTGTATCTTGTTTCAGCGTCTGTTGATCGGCCATCCAGCCATTACCAGATGGCCGATCAACAGATGCTGAAACAAGATACAGATAAATGGCCCCATGAAGAAGGTTTCAGCCGAAACATGGACCGTGTCGGGCAGTTTTTTGAAAAACACCGCTGTACACACTGTACACACTGGGGTAGATTTTACAAAGTTACGCACACGCGTACTTTTGTTCGCGCACCAGGCGCAAACAAGAGTACACGGGATTTTAACAGATACGCGCGTAGCTGCGCATATCCATTAAAATCCGGGGTTGGCGCGCGCAAGGCTGCCCAAAATCGGCAGCCTGTGCGTGCCAAGCCGCACAGCCTGTCTCCATCCCTCCACCTCCCCCACCTTCCCCTCCCTTCCCCTGCTCGAAGCAGGCGTAACTCACGCGCGCCGGCTGCGCGATTTCCCTGCCCGGGAGCTGTTTCGGAGGCCTCGGCCATGCCCCCGGGCCGGAACCACGCCCGTGGACACGTCCCCGAATGACGCAGTGCTGCGACACGCCCCATGACATGCCCCCAACACGTCCCCCCCCTCAGGAAATCCCCGGGACACGCGCACCCCGGGGCTTGCGCGCGCCGCGGAGCCTACCCAACATAGGCTCGGCGCGTACCTCTTTGAAAATCTGGCCCACTGGGTCCACATTGTTTCTTCGACAAAGCTAAGTAGCTTGAAAAATTAAAGAAATGATTGCATGAAGATAGATGTAAAAAAATGAAAATTATCTAAATAATTGCAAGAAGATAAAAGTGACACTAAGTTAAATTCATCACGAAAAAAATATTTGGTGACCAATGATTAAAATACTTCGGCAGTAGCAAACAATTATGCTAGTCTGTGTGTAGCGGCAAATTACAGTGCTATTATGCACGTCTGAGCCCGGTATGAGGTCATTCAAATCCAAAACATTTTTGTTGGGAAAATATTGACTGTGAATGATTAGAAGTATTGGAGTCCGTTTAAGTCAACATAAATAAAAAAGTTACATATTGGTCTCTCTCTCCCTGTGCAATATAAACCTTTTCACACAAGCTAACACAGGCATAATGCACAGAAAAAAGGTGTAGTAGTTACTTCTGTCATTAAAACCCACATTGTTGTGCATTACTCTATCACATTTTATGTTAGGAGGCGCTCATTACCATTAACTCAACCCAAACTCCTCCAACTTGCTTAGCAAATGTGACATTTGCATAATAGTGTGTATTGCACTAATTAACGCACGCATTATGGTGTTATCGCATGTATTAGGGCCTTAACACTAGCTTTAATAGGGATGTGCAGAGCAAAATTTTATGTTCATATTTTTTATGTCCGAAAGGGGGTCCCACTTGCGGCCAATATGGACATAAAAAAAATCCAATGAGTTGGGTATATGTACATATGTGCAAAAAAAAAATTTAAACCCCCTCACCCTCCTTAAGCCCCCCCCCAGACTTACCACAACTCCCTGGTGATCGAGCGAGGAGTGAGGACGTCATTTCTGCAATCCTTGGCGAGAAGCATGTGACGTCGGTGGCACGTCGAGTGACGCGGCGTCACGTGATTCCCGGCTCGTTCGCGCCGGACGGCTCGTTCGGCCCAAAAAGAACTTTTGGCCAGCTTGGGGGGGCCTCCTGACCCCCCCAAGCTGGCCAAAAGTTCTTTTTGGGCCGAACGAGCCGTCCGGCGCGAACGAGCCGGGAATCACGTGACGCCGGCGTCACTCGACGTGCCGCCGACGTCACATGCTTCTCGCCAAGGATTGCAGAAATGGCGTCCTCACTCCTCGCTCCATCACCAGGGAGTTGTGGTAAGTCGGGGGGGGGGGATTAAGGAGGGTGAGGGGGTTTATATTTTTATTTTGGCTCAACAATCGCGATTTCCCACATATCGAACATATCTATGTTCGATATGTGGGAAATCCGATCGTTTATGTCGAATCAATTTTTTAAGTAAAAAAAAAATATGAGTTGCGTTTTACTAATGCGGTCAATCCGAATGCACACCCCTAAGCTTTAAGGCTCTAATGCAAAATGATAAATGACCCTTTACAGGCATAAAATGATGAAGCTGCCTAATCAACTGAAGACCACAGAAAGAAACTTGGACCACAAAAGAAATCTGAGGATGTAAATTATAATTTACCTACATTCATCCCTAAAATCATAACAATCACTTTGGGGGATGTCTTCAATTCTAGTTCTTGTAGTAAAAGTCTATTTCATCTACTTATCCAGAGGGTCTCAGTCATACCTGGATTAGGCATAGCAGGGTGCTCTTGCCACCCTGCTATGCCTTTCAAACATAAACTTTTTCTAATTCTGCTATTTGATAACTCCTAAAATGGGCCAAAAGTTTGCACATCATCAACAAACAAGTGGCATTCTAAGCCACATTGGCTAAATCACTTCAACCAGCGGAGTCATATATAGAGCAAACAACAATAGAAAAGCAATCCATAGGGTACACCACAATTAATTGCGATAGCCTCTGAATCTAGTCCCTTCCAATGCTACTTTAGTGACCTGTCTTCTACATAAGAGTTAAACCAACACAGTACTATTCCTAAGAGTCTACATTCTATGAATCGATCTAATAATATTGTGGTCAAGCATGTCAAACGCTGCTGTCAGATCAAGGAGTATAAGAAGAGAATCAGCCCACTCACTCCTCCCCTTCAGCATGTCTTCTCATACCATCAATAAAGCTCATTAATACAGTCTTCTGGTTCTCCAACCTGCCCAAAATTGTGATTGTTTATCATGTAGCAAATGCTCTTTACAAATTGTACAATTTGATTATAACAAGCCTGCTCTATTATTTTACTCATTCTTGGACTATTTGAGACTGGCTGATAAGCTTCCACCTTTCCTTAATCCAAAGATCCTTTTTTGTAAAGATGAGTCTTGTTACAGCTGGCGTCAGCTGATGTGGTAATTCACCTTATTGAAAGGAAATGTTTACCAAATCTGCCAGGTCAGCAAAAACAACATTCCCTATAAACCTCAGAAGTTTTGAAGGTCAAGTGAACAAATAGTGAGATTTGTAGTAGACAAGGCTTTCTTTATATCATTAGGAGTTAATAATCTAAACTTTTTAAATTTTTTCCTTGGTACTTGGTGTAGCAGTTAAGGTGAACACAGTTACTCATTGATTACAGTTGGTCTTCAAATCAAAACAGCAAGCAAATTCTGACATGTTATGTTAATACTGATGATTCCTCCTCTTCTAACTCATTAGTGTGTCTAATGTCAAACATTGTATTATTTGAAAGACCTTTCCTGATCTGCAATCGCATGCTGCCAGCTCCCTTCCAATGTTTGATCTATTTGCATCACGCATCATCTCGTTATATTTCTTTTGATGTAATCTACATAATCTAAGGATGTTCTTATGAGGTTCCAAAGTTGAAATCTAGCACATTATAGGCAGCCACCCACTGTTCAGATGACACATTCTTCCAGTTATGAATAAATATGACTTTTCTCCCCAACAATACCTTTGTATCTCTAAAGGAAAACATAATCTAAGGATGTTCTTATGAGGTTCCAAAGTTGAAATCTAGAACATTATAGGCAGCCACCCACTGTTCAGATGACACATTCTTCCAGTTATGAATAAATATGACTTTTCTCCCCAACAATACCTTTGTATCTCTAAAGGAAAACAAAGTAGACACTCAATATTACACAGTTTTCCATTAAGGGGATTGAGCCATGAGGAAAAAATACTGCACGTGTTCAAATTAGCTTATACATGCTATTTTTTTACATCACCTCATAATATTTAATTTACAAACATTACATTATTAGTAAATAGAAGTTACAATTTTATGGGTTAATATACATGATAATCGTGTGTGCACACTCTTCTAGTCATTTCTTTTTTTACTGCTTGCATGCTAAAATTTAGTGCATAGATCATTAAATCATTGTGGGAACGGCAGTGATTCCCACAGGGCTAGAGGCAGAAATCCAGTCTGACTCCAGCCTTTCTTAAAACATAATCTTTATTCAAAGCTTGTCATATACACCCCGTAGACTGCTTTTACTTTCAGACTTTTACTTTTCCCCAGCAGGATCCCACCCAGAAAGCATTCTCTCCTTAATGGATTTAAGATGGACCAGGCCTCTAGCCTGGTCCTGTACAGGTAAATAGAGGAACCCAGGGGGCACTGCCTCACATACCCCTCCCCTTGGCTTGGGCCCTTCGGGCCAAGCATCCTTACTCCCTCCTGGATCCCATCCAGAATAATCCAAGACATCCCATGCTCCTTCTTCTGGTTTCCCACCACCTACGTTTGGGAACGGGGACCTAGTGACATGCTCACCCCCCATCTCACAAGGTTACTCTTGACAGCATCATGACCACCAAGCCCTGTGCTGTTCATGCAGTGCTCATCCCCAGTTCTTTAATTAAGTCCTTTACTAGCTCTGGGTTCAAATTCCACCCCCAGTGGAGCTTTATGGACTTATTGGGGAACCACCCGTGCTATTTCCTCTATAGCCAGCGGAGCCGGCTTCCTGGCATCTGGTATCTATGAGGTTGAACCCCTCCTTGGCTCCTCTTTATCATTAGTTGATGGAATCTCCACAGCGCCATACTCTGGGCTCTCCATGGTTTCCTCTTCTGTACACTCTGCAGTGCCTCTCCCTGGGCTCTCTGCAGTTTCATCTATAAACTGTTCAGCGCCTCCCTCTGGGCTCTCCGCAGTTTTACCTGTGTACACTCTGGCCACTTGCCCATGCCGGTTGCTGGCTTCTCTGCATCCTCACTCGCTGGGGTCACCATAGCGCCACTCTCTGGGCTCTCCATGGAATTTCTCACTTGCCTTGCCATGCCTTCTCTTTCTGGGCTTCTCATGGGAGCTGTCTGGACTCCCAGTAATGTTTGGGCATCCTCCAGTGTCTTCCTCGGGCCCTCCTGTAGTGCTGACTTCCAACTTCTCAACACTGCCTCCTTCTTCTGGGCAGTCTGTGTTGCCCTCTCCAGGGCTCTCTGTGACCCCTTTCTCGGGGTTCTTCACTGCCCCCTTCTTGGGGCTTCTCACAGGAGCATTCTCTGAACTCCCAGCAGTGTTTGGGCACCCTTCAGGGTCTTCCCCAGGACCACTTGTAATGCCATCCTCTGGCCAATCAGTGCTTCAGCCTGCTGGCCATTCTGTAGTGCCCTTTCCTGAGCACTCTGTGTCGCCATTTTTTGACAAGGCCACAATGCTCCAAATAGAAGTTGACCATGGCCGAGTGTATTTCCTGGTTCTGTTTCTGCTCAGCCCAGGCCTGCTGACTCCTTCCAAGGCTCTCTTGGAACCTACTATCTCCCTCTGGGAGATTCCGGATCAAGGCGTGTCAGCTTTCTTCAATCATACTCTCAGACTACTGCATTCTGGTGCTGCAGAAGCCTGGCTGCTCCACTCCAGGGTTTCTTGCGGCTGCATACCTTCCTGGCAAGTGGCTGGCTTTCTGGAAGAGGGCCCCACCCTATTTCTATTTGCCACACTCACAGCACTCTGGCAGCTTTTCCAGGGCCACACGCACAGCCCTGCTGCACCAGTGTTCCTGGCTATTTATCCCTATCTATCTCCAGCCAGGCTTCTCCCATTAGCTGGTAGAAACCTACCACTTCCTGGCTGTCCCTGAAACAAGGCCCATTCACAGTTTGCTCTCTACTTGAACTTTTAAACTTTGGGGTTTTTTCTTCAGTGCAGCTTCTGAGCCACACCCTTTCACACAAGCTACCGTGCTCTGTACTTTGTGTTAGAGCCACTAAAGCACTGCTCACAGCCATGTTTTACCATGAATATTACATTTTTACTGACAACCACAGGAAAAGAAAAGTGCACATATTATAGTTCATAGGTTCTGTAATCGTTAAAGAAATTATTATGACTCTTGCTTAATTCCTGTGGATCTGATCATATTCACTAATGGCCAAAATCAATAAGAAAAAAATAAGATCAAATCAAGATAATTCAAAAAGAAAAAAATTAAAACAGATTTATGCCACTTTCTCAAGTTACACCTGATTAAATAATTTTGAAGCAAAATAGCCTTCAAACATGTTCTAACACATGGAGTAGAGAAACAACTAAGCAGGCACACTATTCTTCTTAATAAAGACCGTAAAGATAAATTTTAAAAGCTGGGCGCACAGCAAAACCGGGAGATGGGCATGCATGTAGCACATGTGCATGTCCACCAGATTTTATAAGCCACCCGCATGCACACACAAGTATTGATGGTAAATATCTCACATCTGGAACTAAAAGGAGTGGAATGTGGGCGGGGCATGGGTATTCTGGGGCGGGACCAAGAGATATGTGCACAAGAAGCTACATGCTTGGGTACAGTTGAGTGCAAATTTCTGTTGTGGAGAAGTTACAAGTCTTAAATAAATAAATTAAATAAATAGATATAGTTTTATTATTTAACAGGTTTTTTTTTATACCGACATTAAAATACACATCATATCGGTTTACATTGTAACAGCAGGAAGAAAATACATTGAACGGGGGCGGGGAGTGGACAACCAGCAAACAAGAGTTAGATGGGCTCCGACCGAGAGCCCGAAGGCTTAACTGAGAGAGAGGGCAAGGGGGCAAAGAGGAGGAGAAATATTTACAAATGCTCGGGAGGGGGGGGGGGGGGATTGAGAGAAATGAATTATTTACATGGCTGCGGGGAGGAAGAAGATTGTAGCGGAATTAGTCCGGGAAGGCTGGGCATTTCCGCAGCGTTTGAGGGGTCTGGGTTAACTGGGAGGACTGTGCAGGCTAAGAACCAGCAGATTTGGAAGACCTAGCAATAGACTGGTCAAACTGGTGGATGAACTGGTCATGGGCTGTTTGTACATCTGATATAAAATGTCAACTCTTGCCTGTCCCAAAGCCGACTTACACTACTGGGGTAGATTTTGAAAGGGTTGTGCGAGTAAGATACACGCGCAACCCCCGAAAACCTCCCCCTGCCTCCCCCTGCGCGGGCCGAACCTATCTTGCATAGGCTCGGTGGCGCGCGCAAGCCCCGGGACGCGCGTAAGTCCCGGGGCTTGAAAAAATGGACGTTCCGGGGGCGGGGCGCCAGCCCGGGGGCACATTCCGGGGGCGGGACCGAGGTTTCCGGAACAGCCACCGGGCCGGGGGATGGAGAGCCGGCGCGCGCTAGTTACGCCTGCCCGGAGGCAGGCTGCTCAGCTCGGCACGTGCAGGTTGCACAATGGTGCACCCCCCCCCCCCCTGCGCGCGCAGACCCTGGATTTTATAACATGCACACGTATGTGTGTGCAGGATATAAAATTGCCACGTTATCTGGCCGCACTCCCGTATACATATGTATATGTGCCCCCTTTTAAAAGTTAGCATCATATTTGGTATTAGGATAGGTATCAGGAGCAGGCAGAATCTCGGTGTGAACATGTTCTTTCCCACATGTTAAAGGTCACATGATTGATTACGATTTATATGTGCATTGGCATAAATGCAAGCTTCAGACTTTGGTTTCTAATAAGAACCTTGCTCCTCACCTCTGTGCTCTGTTGTACCTGGCACATTGCTCTGGAAGCGGACACCCCCCTAAAGGAACCGGATCCGATACCCTGCTGTTGACTTTCAGATATAAATCACCTGCTTCCAAGCACCCAAGCCCCGGTCAGTTCTGTCAGTAAGCAAAAGTTGTACTTTGTCATCTAAGATGCCAGTGCTGTATTAATAGGCAGGATAGCTGATATTTAAGTTTTCTCCCATTTTTTTTGTCTATGGGAAAAATACTTTGGGGCAAATTTTCAAAAACCCACTGAGCACGTAAGATGACCAGCTAATTTTACCTGATTATCTTGATCCAGATATTAACCACATATAAAAGGATAGGTTTAGGAATTCTTGTGACTTGTTGAAATGTACCTAAAAAGGAAAGAAAATAAATGGCTAGGTTTGCCGCTGAAAAATGTGTCTGGCTAGATTTGGGTCAACTATTTGTGCAATTGGAGTTATCCGGCTGGATTTAGTGCTGAAAATTCACACCCTGACTGGTTAAATTGAAGACCTGTCCTACGAAAGCCACGAGAGCCTCCTCTTTTCTTTTTGCCCAACTAAATTACCCGTTGCAATTTTAGGCAAAGAAATTTAAGTGGGCAGCAGGGGAAATTTTTACCAGTTAGATTTAACCCTCTAACTACTGCAGTTAGCCAGTTAAATCTTTGGACAATTGATCTGTTAGTACATATGAGCCTTAATGAAGGATAAAATAGCTTACAAGCCTGGACTCATGTCAGCACTAGAGATAAGGGGATCAAACATTTTGGAGCTGACCTGAGTAGGAGCAAATGGGCATTGCTCCTGCCTACTGGATCTTGTGGACCCCACATGGATGGGGGCCAGGGAGTCCCCTGGCCCTGGCAATTTTTATGAGGGGGGGGGAATGGGGTCAGAGGAGCCTGAGGAGGCCTTGGCTGCTGGGCTTGGGGAGGCTCATCTGGGTAGGCTCAGGGCCCACACTTGTCTTTACAGGGAGGAAGTGGGGACAGAGGAGCCTGAGGAGGCCCTAGCTCCTTTCAACCAAGCTGGGTAGCACTGAGCCCCATTATTTTTGTGAGGTGGTAGGGGGTTTGGAGGGCATCAGGAGGGGCCTTTATTTTTACCAGAACAAAAATAACTTGCATTCTATCTCTTTGCCAATTAGCAAGTGCAAATTACGAATGCTAAAAATATCTGCGTACTTTATGTCTGCTATTTGGGTGGGCAGTGGATGGAGATGCAAGGTCATGCACATACAAACATTGGAAAATCAACTGTACGCATCTTGTTTTCCTCTTTTTTAATGCAGTTAAAAATATGTATGAGATAATAATCTAAGAACACAAGAACAGCCAAATTGAGTTGAACCAAGGAGCCATCTCCGACGTCTTGTCTTTGACAGTGGCCTCAGAGTTCTTAATAACACTCAACAGACTGAAACCAGAATTCATCTAAATACTCTGTACGTATATAAATAGTGTAGCAACCTGGCCCCCTCCACTCAGTCTTTAGTATCTGTTTATATCCTTGAATTCATAGAATTTATCCAGACCATTCTTGAACCCTGCTATACTGCTTGTTGTGACTATATCCCATGACAGCGGATTCCACAATTGAATTAAAGAAATATTTGTTGCATTCATCTTGAAACTACTAATATACAGTTTCACTGGAAGTCTCGCTGGCTCTGGCATTTTTGGACAGGGTAAAAAAAATCACTTTCTTGTGGCATGTTCTTTTCCACTCTTGATTTTGTAGACGTCTTCTCCTTATCAAGCTCAGCCTTTCTCCTACTATTCTGATTGCACCTTCTTGAATTCCACCACATCCTTTTTTTGAGATGAGGTGACAAAAACTGTATGCAGTGCTTCAGTTTAGTCATCAGAGCATTATTCAAAAGCATAATAGCTTCAGCTTTGTGAGGTACCATTCCAAAATATCCCTAACATATGGCTTGCATTTTAGGCACCACTGCACACTCTACTGATGGTTTCTAGGGATGTGCAATCATTTTTCCTGAATTAGGCAATTTCAATGAAATTGCCTAATTCAGAATGGTTCGGGAGAACCGAAAAACGATTTAATTTTTTCCAAAATTTTGGAAAAAAAATTAATTTTCGGGTTAGTGCGCGCTAACTCTGCCACGTTAGCGCGCACTAACCCGAAAATCGGGGCTCCCGAAAAAAAAAATGCGGGAAAAACAAAAATCCTGTGGAGGGGCCCCAAAACGAAGCCCGACATGAAATTCTAACCCGAAGCACATCTCTAAATTGGTTTCAGCATTCCAAGGTCCCTCTCTTGATAGCAGTTTCCTGAATGGACCCTAGCATTTTCCCAACATACATCACTTTGCACTTGTTTATATTATATTCCATTTGCCATTTGGATGCCAACGTTCTCAATCTTTCTAGAGTCTTCTGCAGTTTCAAACAATCTATTGGTGTTTTAGCTATCCTGCATAGTTTGGTTTTGATGGGAGGAATCCAAATACTTATGGCTGTATTTGAGGAGGTGTTATATTTATTTATTTATTTATTTATTTATTTAAGGGTTTTTATCTCAGTAAGAGCTATTTATCCAGGTAAATGCCTTTTAAAATGGCCTTCTGATGGCATATGTTATGCCTATATTTGTTATGTATACAAAATCCTTCATGAAGCTCATATTAACATATAATCTCTCATCCATAGCATAGTGTGTGAACTCAAGACATGAAAAGACTTTGGACATCATGATATGGCAAATATGAGGCCTCCATTGTTACATATTCCTTGCTCCTGAATGGCACAACAGATTGTAACTCTTCCTCTCAGTCTATCAGACCATTTCTGATGGATCTACCATTATACATTATCTATCCCACTCTATACCCATGTGCATTTATAATGTATTCTTCAGTGCTATTCTTCTTTCTCTTGAACAGAAAGCCTTTATAATAAAAGATTGCAGCTTTCTGTGACTATTTTTTTTCTTGCTTGTTTAATTTTTTTTGTAGGTTCTGTTGTACACAGTAGTACACAGTAGCAACAAATGCAGTTCTGCAATCCAATACCTTCTGGACAGGATTATGTGACATCGAGCATTAAGTTGTGTTAACTTTCAGCCTTGTGTTTCATAATCTAACAAAGTAACCCTTTCACAGAATGTTTACACGTAGCATGTAACCACACCCCGGTGTGCCGGCCTAGCACAGGTTAGGCCATAAAGTTATTTATACTCTTTGAGGCAGGAACCCAGACTAGCTCTTATATCTTCTCTGGACTGGGGGAAGAAAGGAGTCCTCTTAGGTCCCAGTGTGACGGGATGGTTTTCTTACACCTTCCCTTGTGTTTCTGTCTATTGTGAATGCAGTGAGTACAGAAATAAATGCTCTGGAGCCACTTGGATAGTGTCCAGAATAAAAGGCTTTACTGTTAAGCACTGATGGTGAATGTCACAAACCTCAAACTGCAGCACCACAGAAATCTCTCTTCAGTTCCTTAACAGCCTTCTTTCCTCTATCTGTGCAGGACTCATTTTTATCAGGGCAAGGAAGGCACCCACTCTTCTTGGATTAAGGTAAAGTGGAGCTCCCAGATGGGCAGCGTCTTTAGGATGGTCAAAACCCCTTTCAGGCTGATAAAAATAGCAAAGTCTATGGCACAGAGGGTAAATCCTCTCTTTCTCTCCCCAGGGTGGTGCACACCAGTTAGGTGTCCCCAGTGTTTCCCTTATTCATGGTTAATCTTTCACAGTAGGGATGTGAATCGTTTTTAAACGATTAAAATTATCGTCAGATAATTTTAAAATCGTCCAAAATCGTTAGAGTGCAGATACAATACAAATGTCCCCGATTTATCGTCAGGAGCATTTGTATTGTATCGTTAAATAGGGCGCGAGAAAACCGGCACGCCAAAAAAACCCTAAAACCCACCCCGAACCTTTAAAAGAAATCCCCCACCCTCCCGAACCCCCCAAAAATGCTTTAAATTACCTGGGGTCCAGTGGGAGGGTCCCGACGCGATCTCCCTCTCTCTCTCTGGCCACGGCTGCGTTGAGAAATGGCGCCGGTGGCCCTTTGCCCTTATCATGTGACAGGGCAAAGGTAGCGCCGGCGCCATTTTGTTTCCTGGCTCCCGACGTCACACCTGCTGGAGATCGCCCCTGGACCCCCGCTGGACCCCCAGGGACTTTTGGCCAGCTTGGGGGGGCCTCCTGACCCCCACAAGACTTGCCAAAAGTCCAGCGGGGGTCCGGGAGCGACCTCCTGCATGCGGGCCGTATTGCCAATCTTCAAAATGTCGCCGGCGCTACCTTTGCCCTCACTATGTCATACGGGCGACCGTCGCCCGTATGACATAGTGAGGGCAAAGGTAGCGCCAGGTAATTTAAAACATTTTGAGGGGGGGGTTCGGGAGGGTGGGGGATTTCTTTTAAAGGTTTGGGGTGGGTTTTAGGGTTTTTTTGG
Source organism: Rhinatrema bivittatum (assembly GCF_901001135.1). Taxonomy (NCBI): domain Eukaryota; kingdom Metazoa; phylum Chordata; class Amphibia; order Gymnophiona; family Rhinatrematidae; genus Rhinatrema; species Rhinatrema bivittatum. The sequence goes on along the minus strand of NC_042620.1, from coordinate 340,221,540 downwards.
CGTGCCGGTTTTCCCGCCCTCCCGCGATTTACGATTTTTAACGATTTTTTAAAACAAAAAAACCCGACGATAAGATTTCCCTCCCCCCCAGCCAAAATCGATCGTTAAGACGATCGATCACATGCCGGCCGTCCAATGCCAGTATTCAAAATGGTGCCGATTGCCTTTGCCCTCACTATATCACAGAAGCCGACCGTCGGTACCTGTGACATAGTGAGGTCAAAGGCGATCGGCGCCATTTTGAGTACTGGCATCGGCCGGCCGGCGTGCAGCAGGCCGCTCCCGGACCCCCGCTGGACTTTTGGCAAGTCTTGTGGGGGGGTCAGGAGGCCCCCCCAAGCTGGCCAAATGTCCCTGGGGGTCCAACGGGGGTCCGGGAATGACCTCCTGCACTCCGGCTGTCCGATGCCAGTACTCAAAATAGCGCCGATAGCCTCTGCCCATACTATGTCACAGGGGCTACCGGTGCCATTGGTCAGCCCCTGTCACATGGTAGGAGCACAAGATGGCACCGATGGCCATGTGACAGGGGCTGACCAATGGCACCGGTAGCCCCTGTGACAAAGGCTATCGGCGCCATGATGAAACCGGCACAGAGGGTGTGAGTGCAGGGGATGGTTCCCGGACCACCAGGGAGTTTTGGTAAGTCTTGGGGGTTTCAGGAGGGTGGGGGGTTTGTTTACATTTTTATTTAGGTGGCCGTATAATTCGGCGAAGATTCGTGTATTCGTGGGGAATTGCGATGCGTTTCGCTTCCCCACGAATACTACGAATAGTGCAATATACGTTGCAGATCGTCAATACGGCGAAAACGAATGCACACCCCTAATATCAGATTAAAACTGTAGCCCCCCTGGACAACACTTTCTTTCTTATCATCCAAACCTACATATTTTGTGACAATTACATGATTAGATGCACCAACATGACAGTATTATATAGTGTGAAGCTAATTTAATTCTATACAGTAAAAGTGTCAAAAATAGCCATTCGTTCTGTACGACATTTCCTTTGCTTGCAGTACATTATTTTTACACTTCTCTGGCCACTCTTAGGTTCAGCATATATAATCATCATTATCATCATGAATAATGCCATCTGTCTGCACAATGCACACAGAACTCAATTCTGTCTGCAAAATTTTTGAGCCATGTAATTGGAGATATTTTACTTGCAGCATTGCTTCTCAGGCTGCACAAAAGATATTTGGACCAGGCTGAGGTCATCAGAGTTGAACAAAACACAAAGTAAGTAAAAATGTGTAACCCCATCCCGGTGTGCCTATCATGCACAGGTGGGGCCATAAAAGAATGTGTTTCTCTTTGGGGCTAGAACCAGTCCCCGGCGAGCTCTCTCGCAGTCTCTCTTACTTCCAGGGCCGGATCCTTCGTAGGTGGGGGGAAGATTTACTTCCAGGGCCCAATGTGACAGGGGTGTCCTATCCACACATTCCCTTTCCTTTGGGTTCCCATGGGAGAGGGCAATTATCCTCATGGCGGGTGCAGTGAGTGTGAAAGAAATACCCTGGGGTCACTGAGTTAGGGTCCAGGATTAAAGTCTTTACCGTTCAGACACTGAGGATGAAAGGCACAATAACTCGGACTGCAGCACCACAGAATTCTCTTGTTTTCTTTTCTTACAGTCTCGTTCCCTCTCTCTGTGCAGGACTCACATACCAGGGCCAGGGAAACATCCACTCTCCAGGGCTTGGCCAAGTGGCGCTCCCAGGTAGGCAGGGTCTCTAGATTTGGTAAAAAAAACAACAAAACCTTCCAATCTGATAAAAATGGTAAAGAGTCTATGGCACCGAGAGCAGCTCTTCTGGCTCTCTCTCCAGGGTGGTGAAAACACCCGATGGGTGTCCCCAGTGACTTCTGATTTCCCTTACTCACAGGGAGCAGCTCTTCTGGCTCTCTCTCCAGGGTGGTGAAAACACCCGATGGGTGTCCCCAGTGACTTCTGATTTCCCTTACTCACAGGGAGCAGATCTTCTGGCTCTCTCTCCAGGGTGGTGAAAACACCCGATGGGTGTCCCCAGTGACTTCTGATTTCCCTTACTCACAGGGAGCAGATCTTCTGGCTCTCTCTCCAGGGTGGTGAAAACACCCGATGGGTGTCCCCAGTGACTTGTGATTTCCCTTACTCACAGGGAGCAGATCTTCTGGCTCTCTCTCCAGGGTGGTGAAAACACCGGATGGGTGTCCCCAGTGACTTGTGATTTCTCTTACTCACAGGGAGCAGATCTTCTGGCTCTCTCTCCAAGGTGGTGAAAACACCCGATGGGTGTCCCCAATGACTTGTGATTTCCCTTACTCACAGGGAGCAGCTCTTCTGGCTCTCTCTCCAGGGTGGTGAAAACACCGGATGGGTGTCCCCAGTGACTTGTGATTTCCCTTACTCACAGGGAGCAGATCTTCTGGCTCTCTCTCCAGGGTGGTGAAAACACCCGACGGGTGTCCCCAGTGACTTCTGATTTCCCTTACTCACAGGGAGCAGATCTTCTGGCTCTCTCTCCAGGGTGGTGAAAACACCCGATGGGTGTCCCCAGTGGCTTCTGATTTCCCTTACTCACAGGGAGCAGATCTTCTGGCTCTCTCTCCAGGGTGGTGAAAACACCCGATGGGTGTCCCCAGTGACTTCTGATTTCTCTTACTCACAGGTAGCAGATCTTCTGGCTCTCTCTCCAGGGTGGTGAAAACACCCGATGGGTGTCCCCAGTGACTTGTGATTTCCCTTACTCACAGGTAGCAGCTCTTCTGCTCTCTCTCCAGGGTGGTGAAAACACCCGATGGGTGTCCCCAGTGACTTGTGATTTCCCTTACTCACAAGGAGCAGCTCTTCTGGCTCTCTCTCCAGGGTGGTGAAAACACTGGATGGTTGTCCCCAGTGACTTCTGATTTCCCTTACTCACAGGGAGCAGGTCTTCTGGCTCTCTCTCCAGGGTGGTGAAAACACCCGATGGGTGTCCCCAGTGACTTCTGATTTCTCTTACTCACAGGGAGAAGATCTTCTGGCTCTCTCTCCAGGGTGGTGAAAACACTGGATGGGTGTCCCCAGTGACTTCTGATTTCCCTTACTCACAGGTAGCAGCTCTTCTGGCTCTCTCTCCAGGGTGGTGAAAACACCCGATGGGTGTCCCCAGTGACTTCTGATTTCCCTTACTCACAGGTAGCAGCTCTTCTGGCTCTCTCTCCAGGGTGGTGAAAACACCCGATGGGTGTCCCCAGTGACTTGTGATTTCCCTTACTCACAGGGAGCAGATCTTCTGGCTCTCTCTCCAGGGTGGTGAAAACACCCGATGGGTGTCCCCAGTGACTTGTGATTTCCCTTACTCACAGGTAGCAGCTCTTCTGCTCTCTCTCCAGGGTGGTGAAAACACCCGATGGGTGTCCCCAGTGACTTCTGATTTCTCTTACTCACAGGGAGCAGATCTTCTGTCTCTCTCTCTCCAGGGTGGTGAAAACACCTGATGGGTGTCCCCAGTGACTTCTGATTTCCCTTACTCACAGGGAGCAGCTCTTCTGGCTCTCTCTCCAGGGTGGTGAAAACACTGGATGGGTGTCCCCAGTGACTTCTGATTTCCCTTACTCACAGGGAGCAGATCTTCTGGCTCTCTCTCCAGGGTGGTGAAAACACCCGATGGGTGTCCCCAGTGACTTCTGATTTCTCTTACTCACAGGGAGCAGATCTTCTGGCTCTCTCTCCAGGGTGGTGAAAACACCGGATGGGTGTCCCCAGTGACTTGTGATTTCCCTTACTCACAGGTAGCAGCTCTTCTGCTCTCTCTCCAGGGTGGTGAAAACACCCGATGGGTGTCCCCAGTGACTTGTGATTTCTCTTACTCACAGGTAGCAGATCTTCTGGCTCTCTCTCCAGGGTGGTGAAAACACTGGATGGGTGTCCCCAGTGTCTTGTGATTTCCCTTACTCACAGGTAGCAGATCTTCTGGCTCTCTCTCCAGGGTGGTGAAAACACCCGATGGGTGTCCCCAGTGACTTGTGATTTCTCTTACTCACAGGGAGCAGCTCTTCTGGCTCTCTCTCCAGGGTGGTGAAAACACCCGATGGGTGTCCCCAGTGACGTGATTTCCCTTACTCACAGGGAGCAGCTCTTCTGGCTCTCTCTCTCCAGGGTGGTGAAAACACTGGATGGGTGTCCCCAGTGACTTCTGATTTCCCTTACTCACAGGTAGCAGCTCTTCTGGCTCTCTCTCCAGGGGGTGAAAACACCCGATGGGTGTCCCCAGTGACTTCTGATTTCTCTTACTCACAGGGAGCAGATCTTCTGTCTCTCTCTCCGGGGTGGTGAAAACACCCGATGGGTGTCCCCAGTGACTTCTGATTTCCCTTACTCACAGGGAGCAGCTCTTCTGGCTCTCTCTCCAGGGTGGTGAAAACACTGGATGGGTGTCCCCAGTGACTTCTGATTTCCCTTACTCACAGGGAGCAGATCTTCTGGCTCTCTCTCCAGGGTGGTGAAAACACCCGATGGGTGTCCCCAGTGACTTCTGATTTCTCTTACTCACAGGGAGCAGATCTTCTGGCTCTCTCTCCAGGGTGGTGAAAACACTGGATGGGTGTCCCCAGTGACTTCTGATTTCCCTTACTCACAGGTAGCAGCTCTTCTGGCTCTCTCTCCAGGGTGGTGAAAACACCCGATGGGTGTCCCCAGTGACTTCTGATTTCCCTTACTCACAGGTAGCAGCTCTTCTGGCTCTCTCTCCAGGGTGGTGAAAACACCGGATGGGTGTCCCCAGTGACTTGTGATTTCCCTTACTCACAGGTAGCAGCTCTTCTGCTCTCTCTCCAGGGTGGTGAAAACACCCAATGGGTGTCCCCAGTGACTTCTGATTTCTCTTACTCACAGGGAGCAGATCTTCTGTCTCTCTCTCTCCAGGGTGGTGAAAACACCCGATGGGTGTCCCCAGTGACTTCTGATTTCCCTTACTCACAGGGAGCAGCTCTTCTGGCTCTCTCTCCAGGGTGGTGAAAACACTGGATGGGTGTCCCCAGTGACTTCTGATTTCCCTTACTCACAGGGAGCAGATCTTCTGGCTCTCTCTCCAGGGTGGTGAAAACACCCGATGGGTGTCCCCAGTGACTTCTGATTTCCCTTACTCACAGGGAGCAGCTCTTCTGCTCTCTCTCCAGGGTGGTGAAAACACCCGATGGGTGTCCCCAGTGACTTGTGATTTCCCTTACTCACAGGTAGCAGCTCTTCTGGCTCTCTCTCCAGGGTGGTGAAAACACCCGATGGGTGTCCCCAGTGACTTCTGATTTCCCTTACTCACAGGTAGCAGATCTTCTGGCTCTCTCTCCAGGGTGGTGAAAACACCGGATGAGTGTCCCCAGTGACTTGTGATTTCCCTTACTCACAGGGAGCAGATCTTCTGGCTCTCTCTCCAGGGTGATGAAAACACCGGATGAGTGTCCCCAGTGACTTGTGATTTCCCTTTCTCACAGGGAGCAGATCTTCTGGCTCTCTCTCCAGGGTGGTGAAAACACCGGATGGGTGTCCCCAGTGACTTGTGATTTCCCTTACTCACAGGGAGCAGATCTTCTGGCTCTCTCTCCAGGGTGGTGAAAACACCCGATGGGTGTCCCCAGTAACTTGTGATTTCCCTTACTCACAGGGAGCAGATCTTCTGGCTCTCTCTCCAGGGTGGTGAAAACACTGGATGGGTGTCCCCAATGACTTGTGATTTCCCTTACTCACAGGTAGCAGATCTTCTGGCTCTCTCTCCAGGGTGGTGAAAACACCCAATGGGTGTCCCCAGTGACTTGTGATTTCCCTTACTCACAGGAAGCAGCTCTTCTGGCTCTCTCTCCAGGGTGGTGAAAACACCGGATGGGTGTCCCCAGTGACTTGTGATTTCTCTTACTCACAGGGAGCAGATCTTCTGGCTCTCTCTCCAGGGTGGTGAAAACACCCGATGGGTGTCCCCAGTGACTTGTGATTTCTCTTACTCACAGGGAGCAGATCTTCTGGCTCTCTCTTCAGGGTGGTTAAAACACTGGATGGGTGTCCCCAGTGACTTGTGATTTCCTTTACTCACAGGTAGCAGCTCTTCTGGCTCTCTCTCCAGGGTGGTAAAACACCCGATGGGTGTCCCCAGTGACTTGTGATTTCCCTTACTCACAGGGAGCAGATCTTCTGGCTCTCTCTCCAGGGTGGTGAAAGCACCCGATGGGTGTCCCCAATGACTTGTGATTTCTCTTACTCACAGGGAGCAGATCTTCTGGCTCTCTCTCCAGGGTGGTGAAAGCACCCGATGGGTGTCCCCAGTGACTTGTGATTTCTCTTACTCACAGGGAGCAGCTCTTCTGGCTCTCTCTCCAGGGTGGTGAAAACACCCGATGGGTGTCCCCAGTGACTTGTGATTTCCCTTACTCACAGGGAGCAGCTCTTCTGGCTCTCTCTCCAGGGTGGTGAAAACACCGGATGGGTGTCCCCAGTGACTTGTGATTTCCCTTACTCACAGGGAGCAGATCTTCTGGCTCTCTCTCCAGGGTGGTGAAAACACCCGATGGGTGTCCCCAGTGACTTGTGTGATTTCCCATACTCACAGGTAGCAGATCTTCTGGTTCTCTCTCTCTCCAGGGTGGTGAAAACACCTGATGGGTGTCCCCAGTGACTTGTGATTTCCCTTACTCACAGGGAGCAGATCTTCTGGTTCTCTCTCTCTCCAGGGTGGTGAAAACACCCGATGGGTGTCCCCAGTGACTTGTGATTTCTCTTACTCACAGTTTGCAGATCTTCAGTACTCTTTGGTTCTTACAGTCTCTTTATTTCTTCTTTCTGGATCCCTGATGGGAGGGATCCCCCTGAAGCAAGCAGCTCTCTTTTGCTTCAGACAGGAAGGAAGGGCAGCCAGAACCTCCTCCTGGATCTTAAAATCAAAGTCTTTTATCCCTAACTGAATTTAACATAGGAGTTCCTCCTCACATCGGGTCACCACCACCTCAGGGGCAGGTCTTCCCTATCCCTGGCATCCCAGACACAGGGTTCCCCATACACTGAGTCCAAGAAAGTCCCAGGGTCCACTTAAGGCTCCTACAACTTATAATCTTAGAACCCAGATAATAGACTCAGAGGGAGAATCCTAACTGGCCAGTGAGTGGTCTGCATAAGGAACCACTCCTGACCCTGGTCAGGGCCATCAAGCAGGATTTGCCGACTTCTCTGACTGGGTCTGAAAAAACAGCTCACACAAAACTCCTCTCTACCTTCTAACTCTCGGCAAACCTAAAGGGACTGCCCCCCCAAGCTCTCTGTAGGGAGTTGCTCTATAGACTATCAATGGGATGGCCATTCGAGACCCCTCCAAGGGAGGAGCTGAATTTGAATGGCAACCTCCCTCTCCTCACAATGAACCTGCACTCTCTCTAGCTGAACTAAGGTTTAATGGTCACATAACCGAAGGGTCCATCACAAATGTATAAATAAATAAATAAATAAAAGTTGTAGCTTGAGGCACATAAACCCCAACCATTCATGGTGTGACTCGCATTTCCATGTTCACTCAGTGCAGATATTTTTGACCCAGGATGCAAATATTTGCAGATGGGTTCTGAAGATTCATGTGTAAAGGGTGTACTTGTCTCTGAAAGGCACTTTTGTAATATGTTAAGCTTGCTACCTAAAACTCATTATCCTAATAAAGTTATCATCTCTACCTACTTTGTTTCTTTTGTTTATTTACAGATTTTATTTAAAGTATTCAAAGATTCATACTATCTTAATATAATGCATGCTTGTGAATATGCTCATAAATGTAAGCCTATTCAATCAATACACAAAAACAAGTTAAATTCAAACCATGTTGAAGATGACAGAGTATTAAAGTTAATTTGCATCAGATGTTAACAAATCCAAACCTGGAATTATACAGCGTCAGAAGCAAAAGGATAGCCATTAAAATAATGAAAGTGAATGTAACAAAACTACAAAGCAAACAACAAAGAGTGCAAAAGAGTATACAAGCTAGAATTAATTATGAATGAAAGATTTCTAAAGTAGCAATATAAGTCCCTTTGTAGATAAAGTGAGAGCCATGCAGTGTCATGCATTTAAAGCTATACAAATGCAAGGGAGCAGTATACAATGGTGGAGGGAAACTGATGTGCACCAAACAGGAGAGAGACCACGTGGTGATCATCTGATATTCTGAAGATTACAAAGGAGTGTGACAAAACCGGGACCACAACCAGTGGAAAGTTACAATGCATAAGGAGAAGTATAACCACAACAACAACAAAAATAAAGTTAATGCCTCTGTACATATCATTGGTGGAATCTCATCTGGAGTACTGAGTCTAATTCTGGAGATCATAATTCTAAAATACAGGGTGGAGGCAATCCAGAGAAGGGCTAACAAAATGGTGCGGAACCTGTATGCAATAGAGGTGAAAACTTTGCTTTGTTAAAAAATAATAAAAGTAACTTTTTAGGGTAGGTGGCTGGTGGATATATTCTACATCTCTATAGGTCCCCCATGGCATAAATGGCATGGTGGGATGGAGTGACTAAATGCTGGAGCTGGAAAGGCCCAATAGCTGAAGAAAGCAACATTTCAATGGCAAGGTGGAATGAAGAAATAGGATTTACATTCAGACAACAACCAACATGGACTGAATTGCACAGTCTGGTTAAACAAATAAACGTGGGAGTAGCTTGCTTGTTGAGGCGGTTACTACCCTAAAGCAATCAAGCCTGATACTTCACCTTGAATGCATATCCAGCATGGCCCTCTGCTTCAACGGCAGGGGGGCAATGAAGAAAAGAGGATTTATATTCAGACAACAACCAACAAGGACTGAATTGCACAGTCTGTGTAAACAAATAAGTGTGGGAGTAACTTGCTTATTGTGGCAGTTACTACCCCATACCAATTAAACCGATACTTCACTATGAATACATATCCAGCACAGCTCACTGTTTCAACGGCAGAGGGAAATGAAGATATAGGATTTACATTCAGAGAACAACCAACAGGACTGAATTGCACAGTCTGGTTAAGCAAATAAATGTGGGAGTAGCTTGCTTGTTGAGGCGGTTACTACCCTAAACCAATCAAGTCTGATACGTCACCTTGAATGCATATCCAGCGTGGCTCTCTGCTTGAGCGGCAGGAGGGGAATGAGGCAAAGTGGATTTACATCCAGACAACATCTAACAAGGCATTGATCTGAGCAGTATGAGTATGCAAACATCAGGGTAACTTCTCGTTATGAAGGTTACTACCCTCAAACATTAAGCCTTATACTTCACTTTGATGTAGCTCCAACACTGCTCTCTGCATCAATGGCGGGGGTGGAAGGAAATTGGAATCAAAAAGTTACCAATAAGGGCCCTGAACTCTGCAGTCGGGGTAACAGAGAGGTATGGGAAAATAAGTGTGAGAGCTTGCTGGGCAGACTGGATGGGTCTATTAGTCTTCTTCTGCCGTCATTTCTATGTTTCTATCTAGGAACCTTGTAAGGTATACCATCTGAAGCCCTATCCCAGATACAGCCACCAAAAGTGGGAAGAGGAGGGGGTGATTACATGTGCCAAAAGACCTATGAAATGAGATGTAAGGAATTAAGAATGTATACTCTTGGAGAAGAATAATGGAAAGGACATAGAGAGGAATTCGATGCTATATAGATAATACGGATATTTTTCAAAGGAAAGAAAATTCTAAAATAAAAGCTCATGATACTCAAAGGTACTCTGAAGTAACATTAAGAAATATTTGTTTACAGAAAGGATGGTAGATGCATAGAAGAGCCTCCCAGGGGAGGTGCTGCTGGAGGCAAAAACAGTGACAGAATTCAAGAACGCAAGATAAAAGGACAGGGAATCCTTAGTTCTGAAAAAGCAAAGAGAAAGCCAGAAATGCACAGAGGTCTGTGCCATTGTGGTGGTGGTGGTGAAGGGAATAGGTAGGTACCTTACGTAGTTTTAAAGACCCTGGTGATCACAGTCTACCACATGATTGCGATTTCCTTGGAAAGGTGCTTCCAGGAAACCATGGGGGGAACCTTACCAGAACTGTGGTTACAGCCTTAAACAGCACTGGGCAGACTGGATGGACCATTTTGGTCTTTATCTGCCATCACTTTGTTACTATGTTAATACCTGGTAATTGTACCACTCTAATTTTTAGTGGCCTATTGTGAAAATACCTAGGGCTCAATATTCTGCACCATCTAGGCCGATAAGCTGGGACATAAGGTAATCAATATTAGGACCACCTCACACATGAACCTCTTTAAAAACACATCATTTTAATCTGTTTTCTAAAAAGAATGATCTCCTGCACCTCACAGACCTTTACAGGCAGCATATTCCAATGAATAAATGCAGTAAAAGAAAAGGACCTTGACCAAATCTGCTCCAACCTAAAATCACAAGCCGGAAAAATCTGCAACAAGCAGTCCCTGCTGAGTATAGAAATCTTGGGGGATTATATCAGGCAATAGGATCACATAGAATACATGGATGTTCAGAAACGAGATGTTTGAAAACTATAAGCAACAATTTTTCAATGCATGTGCTAAAAAAAAGGATTGCATTGCATATAGTTTTTCTCATACATGTTATTTCTATACTCTCGCCATATTATAAACTTGTACTTAGTTTTTAACTATATATCTGTTAACCCTATATGTTTCCAATTTTTCTATGTCATTGTTATGCCACACTATATAAATGCAATGTTCCTTGTAAACCGATACGATGTGCAAACGGTTATCGGTATAAGAACATAAGAACATAAGAAAATGCCATACTGGGTCAGACCAAGGGTCCATCAAGCCCAGCATCCTGCTTCCAACAGTGGCCAATCCAGGCCATAAGAACCTGGCAAGTACCCAAAAACTAAGTCTATTCCATGTAACCATTGCTAATGGCAGTGGCTATTCTCTAAGTGAACTTAATAGCAGGTAATGGACTTCTCCTCCAAGAACTTATCCAATCCTTTTTTAAACACAGCTACACTAACTGCACTAACCACATCCTCTGGCAACAAATTCCAGAGTTTAATTGTGCGTTGAGTAAAAAAGAACTTTCTCCGATTAGTTTTAAATGTGCCCCATACTAACTTCATGGAGTGCCCCCTAGTCTTTCTACTATCCGAAAGAGTAAATAACCGATTCACATCTACCCGTTCTAGACCTCTCATGATTTTAAACACCTCTATCATATCCCCCCTCAGTCGTCTCTTCTCCAAGCTGAACAGCCCTAATCTCTTCAGCCTTTCCTCATAGGGAAGCTGTTCCATTCCCCTTCTCATTTTGGTAGCCCTTCTCTGTACCTTCTCCATCGCAATTATATCTTTTTTGAGATGCGGCGACCAGAATTGTACACAGTACTCAAGGTGCGGTCTCACCATGGAGCGATACAGAGGCATTATGACATATATAAAAGCTAGTAAACAAATAAATAAATAAATAAATAATAAATATTAAGTGCCATTTTAGTGTGCATATTGCATTAGCTAAGCTAAAAATTTGTTTCCACGAGTTGTACTGCATAGGTCCCATATAATTGCCAATTCTCTTATCAATATATATGCAATTATTAAAAAAAACAAAAAACAACAGTTGCATAAAATATCTCTAAGATGAAAACATTAATGATAAAATACCAAGATTCCTTTTTTTGCCTTATGAGAATAGCACAACGCAAATCTCCTATCTCCCTACCATCGACCCCAAAAAGAAAACAACACTAGGGACAAAGCTTATACGAAAACACAAATAGAAACCACAAACTTGTCAGGGGATAGGAGTCTGCGGCAGCAAGAGCAAGCAATACATGAGGGAAACTGCAAACCACACCCAAGAGCAGACAGCTCCAGCACAGTGATAAAGGCTTCTGCAAGTATGCATGGGCTATTTGCTGCTATTACCAGCACACTGCCTGGCTAGATTATTGCAAGAACTGCCTTAGCTCTAACAATGAATACTAGGGTACCAAAAAAATGAAAATAATTGAAAAATAACCCACATCTAGCTTTACACACCTTTGTTTTTTTAACTAAAGCATGAGCATACTAAAAAAAAAAATTCATATGAAACACTTTTTTGAAAGTCCCTGCCTGTTACACTACCTGTGAAGTAATTCCTTCTAGCAGATCATTTTGCATTAAAGAACTCTTTTTGTGTGGCCCCAGGGGGGAGGGGGCGATATGCTCATCCACTCCTTCCTGTTCCCTCTCCTCCCTTTTCCCTCCCCCCCCCCCCCCCCATCTTCTACAAATGCACATTGCACACCTTGCCTTCAGCCCCTCCTGAGAGCTCCAGGAATTCATTGCTTTGAATCCTGCTCCCAACTGAATCTGTATCATTGGGGAAGTCATTTTATCACCCTGCAGTTTATACTGTATTTGACTAATACTACATGATAATAAAATCATTACTTATTTCATATCCTCTCTTGGGAACTGTCTATATCAGCGTTTGCAAACTGGTGTGCCGTAGCTGTAGTTCTGGTGCGCCATGACAATCTTCAGTTTCTCTTTCCCCTATAACTGCTGGCCTGCAGGATACCCTCCCACCAGCAGGGTGAGACAGAGAGCAGCGCTTATCTGTGCTGCTTCTGTATTCCCTCTGCTGGCTCTCCTCTCCTCTGCAATTGAACTGGCATGGGGGACCCTGTAGCCTCACAAGTCCTGCTGGCCCCATGCAGTTCTGATTATAGAGGCAAACAGGCACAGAAGAAAGAAGCAGCACCAGGTAAGTGCTGCTGGAAGAGGCAGCTGGATTTGCGAGGAAGCTGGGGGTACTGGGGGAGAGGGAAGGGAAGGGAGGAGAAGGAAAGAGAAAGTACTGATGCCAAGGAGGGGAGAGGGTAGGAGAGAGGTTGATGCTGATTATATTGGGTGAGGGGTGGAAGGAGAGGGTAGAAAAGGGAAGATGATGGAGATAGTGATGATTCCAGCGGGGTGGAGGAAGGGGAATGTGATAATATCAGGGAGTGAGAGGAGAGAAAAGGAAAGAGGAGATAATGGTGCAGGAGTTAGAGAAGGGGGAGAGAAAAGTAAAGAGGAGGTGATGATGCTGAGGGAGAGGGATGGGAGGAGAAGGTGTTGACACCAGAGGTGGTGGGAAGGGAGAGGAAAAGGAAGAGAAGGTCATATTGCTAAGGGTGGTAGAGAGAAATGAAAATTGCAGAGGAGTGAAGGGAGAGGGGAGAGAGGGGAAAAGCTGATGATGATCTGAGTGGGTGGGAGAGGGAAGAAAAAAAGGTGATGATGCGGGAACCGGGGGGGGGGGGGGGGGGGGGAGAGTGAAGGGAAGGTGATGATGTCAGGGGCTGGTGGGGGGGGGCGGGGGGGGAGAGAGCAGAAGAAAAGAGAATGACGATGCCCAGGGGATGGGCATAGGGAAGGTGCTGGTGTGCCATGATGTCAGGTGTATTCCAAAGAAAAAGTCACATATGCCTCATGGTTTTTTCAATAAGGTATACTCTCATATCTGGGCTAATGCACACTTCTGCCTAACGGCGTTCTTAACTTTTATGTACAAATGCCAATTTGGCTGCCCTTTCATAATACAATCATAGGGTAACCCTTTTTTTTAAAACCATGGTTAACACTGCTGCTTATTTTTAAGCAGGTTTTTAGGTTTAACTTTTCAGATTTTACCACCGTTTTAACCACTTCTTTTTTTTGTTTGTTTTCTTTTTTTTCTCCCACTCGGGATAATTCCTTAGAGATAATCAATACATTTATCTCTTTTCAATAAAGCAAAAATCCCAACAGCTCATCTGCTCGCTAATACACTTATCTTTTTTCAATGAAGCAAGAGTCTGTCCGCTCTGCTAGCATGCCCGTCACCGCTGGTGTTTCGAAGTTTTTTCTTCGTCAGGGGCTAAATGCTGAAAGGATGAAAGAGAAGCATGTAAAACACAACTTTTAGGTATTACAATCCCTCTTCAAGAAATCGGAGACTTACAGCATTAAAGAATGGAACGGTTCTTGCGGCAAATGCAGATCCGCCATTTTGACGCTGACATTTTAAAGACACGTTTGAATTCTAAATGAACCAATCAGAGAACTAGTCCATTCGAAGCAGGAAAAAAAATCTATCTAGATGAGGCATATGTGACTTTTTCTTTGGAATATTGTTGTTATTTAGTCACATATTTTCCAGTTTTTCTAATTTTGAGTGTTATGTCAGGTGGGCCACAACACAAAAAAGGTTGTGAGCCACAGGAAACGTGGACCCCTTTTCAGCCTCAAAAGGTTTTGCAGACCCCCCCCCCCCCCCCCACACACACACTTTTTGCCTGCCGTAAGAAAAGAAATAGCGACACTCCAGAATCATCCACGATGTATAAAACGTCCTATTGAATAACGCTTACTAACCTGAGCCGAATAAACGGGAGGGCCATGTCCCAAAGCTAGTTAAGTATTGCCCTCATAATCAGCTCCCACTCCAGCTGCAATGGGGGGAAAGGAAGCGAGTTCGAGAAAGCTCCTCCAGGTTGGCAGCTGGGTGCATCCTGGCAGAGAATCAGCACCGGTGCCTGCAGTCTGGTTTCCAAAGGGAAAAGGCCCGGGGAGTTTATTTTGAAAACTCGGGCCGACGGGAGGGGGGGAAAGCTGTGTTCTTTGCTTGCACCTGCGTGAACGAATGCACAAGGATTTCCGAATTAAATCCCTGCCTGTACGTCCCCTCCCCCAGCCTAGCTCTGCTCCTCCCTCTCCGCAGGGATAAGTCTGCAGGCTGCTCCCAGCACAGGTACCTTTACCCTCAGTGGCAGGGAACAGGGCCTGTTCACTTTGGTAGGCAGACGTTTACCCCTATACAAAGTTTTGAAACTCGCCCTCCCTGAAAACTGACCCCCTTTTAGCCTGATTTTCTTTCATGACTCTTACAAACGCATTTGGAAAATGATAGAAAGTAATTTGGATTTTAGAAAAAGCAAACCAATAGCCTGCTTTTCAAAGGGAAGGTCTCCTTGGGTCCCCCTAAATAACTTTTATGTTTAATGTCACATCCACTCCTAGCTATTGTCTCCTCCTCCCTCCTCTGTCATCTCTGGAGGTCCTCTCTCCCCCCTTCCCCCCTGCACCATGCCGATCCTCTGTCCTGCCCTCTTGATCCCTCTCTTTCCTAGCTCGGCACAGTTCCTGGGGTCCTCTCTCCCCCCCTCATTGCTTGGCCCTCTACTCTTATTCCCCTGAACCAGGTCAGTCCCGGCTTCCTATCTCCTTTTCTTCCCTCCTGCCTGTCTCTCATTCCGTCTCCCCTCTGTCTTTCCTCTCAGACTTTGTACTCACTTTTTTTTTTTTTTTTTTTGTGCGGCTCTCTTCTCTCCTCTGTCAGGCCAGTGGCAGAGCGGGAAATGTTTCCCACCGCTGTGATCGCCCTGCTTTCTCCTGCTTCCCTCACTGTGCAGCAGTGGCTGCTGGAGGTACTGAGAGCCACCATCTGCCCCCCTCTCTTCCACACATCCTCACAAACTGCAGCAATGGGGGCTTGTGAGCCTCGAGGGCTCCGATCGACCCCTCTCTTTCTCCACCTCCGCTGGACATGCAGCAGTGCGATTTAAGGCTTCTAATGGGTACGAATGGTCCCTCTATGCCACTCCTTTTACCAGGGCCGGTGCTAGGTTTTTTTGCTGCCCTGTGCGAACAATTATTGTGCTCCCTCCCCCCCCAATGATTCATTCAGTCTCAAGCATCTCCCTTCCCCTCCTCCCGCCGATCTCTCACCTCCCATGCTCTCTTTCTTCAGCCACCGCGGGTTGGACTCCATCGGTGGATGCGGCCTCTCTCTCTCTCTCCTCTTCTTCGGCCGCTGGCGGGTTCACCTCCACCGGTGGCTCTGCGGCGTCTCCTCCTGCTGCTTGCCCGCCGCTCCTCCAGGTGTTTCCGCCCCGTGCACACACCCAGTTAACAGCTGGGTCTTCCAAACACCCTCTGGCTGAATACCTTTCACTCCCCCCAGTTACCCCAACCCTTAAAAACCCCTCAGGTATAGCTAGGTTTTTTTTGTTTTTTTTCATCTGTCACCTCATCCCCAGCAGAAGTAAACTCACGTGCCAGGGGATCTGGGCAGCACGCGCGTCTCTTGGCCACGCCCTGAAATGCCGATGTCCTGCATCCGGGCGGCTTTTAAAATCGGGTCGGCACGTACGAGCCCGGCTTGTGTGCGCACTCCCCCCCACAATTGATCTGCCGTGCTGGGCTTTTTAAAATTCCACCTTAAAAGTTTTGAAAATTCACCCCCCTTGTTTGCCGAAAAGAAATCTGAACGAAAATTTTGGGGGGGTTGGTTTGACAAATTTGTTTCGTTTCATACGAAACAAAAATGGACTCATTTAGTCTGGTGTTTTCCATTTTTTTTGTTTCAAACAAACGCACAATCCCACCGGCGACTGCGCCAGCCACGAAAACATAGGGGGGAGAGCCTCTTACCCTGCCAAAGCAGAAATGGCTTTAATCAATGGTAAAACCACTCAACGCAGAGAAGTTCATTCATAACTGCCCATTTCTTCTGCAAGCCCTCTGTGAGCGAGTGGCTGTATTCACTGCCCTGAAATAAAATGTTATGAATTACTCCGGTGCTTAGTGATTTGTCATTTATTTAATGCAGTTCTACTCCAATTTAGCAGCTTATGGGTCCCATAGGTATATTTCTGCCGTTGTCATATTGGGATTGTACCTGGATGACCAGGGCTATTGTAAATGGAAATTAGATGCTGGACTTGGGCAGGTTGTTTCATTTTCCATTGCCCAAGTGTGCCCGCCTTGGTCCACACAGTAATAACATTGCTCCTTCTACATTCTGAAATATATTTTAGTTTTGCTGTAATGAAAAAGCTGACATTAATCATGAAAATGCACCCATATCCAATTATAATACCCCGACTTTTTATTTAGAAAAAAAGTTAATGAATTGCCCTGCGTATGAGTGGAGAACTATTTATCCAGAATAGATAATGGATTTTTTTTTCCAGAGTCTTCCAATAAAATAATTTTAGGTTACGGAAGGAGTGGCCTAGTGGCTAGGGAAGTGGGCTAAAATCTATTGCCGCTCCTTCTGACAATTCACTTAACCTTCTATTGCCTCAGGTACCCACTTAGGCCTAGATTCATCATTTTGCTATAAAATTGTGAAAAATAGCACCCATGATAAAAAAAAAAGGGGTTGTGCTTAGGGTAATTTTCCAGAAACTGCATAGCTATTTTACTGCAATGCGCTCACACCTGTGATATTTTCACCTTGCAAGTTGAGAGGTGCTGAGGGAGAAAGAGAGAGAGAGTCTTTATAAGGCTCTCATATAAGGCTCTCATAAAAGTAAACTATTTATACCACTGTAAGAGGGGCAACTAGTAACTCAGGATAAGGTTCTGGTGGTGGCCTAGGTCAGGGGAGGATTGGCCTATCGGGGGATCGGACATCCCCCGGTGGGCCGATCGCTCCAGTCCCGTGGTCTGCGTGCGCGGCCGTGGCAGAGCCGCGCTCGGCAGACCACGTGATGTGTCCTGGGCGGAGCATACCCGGGCCGGTCCGACATCGTGAATCCGCCACTGGTCTAGGTTTTGGGGGGCAGTTTTACATTGCACAATCAGAGGTACAGACAGCACAGTACACATCAGTGAAGATTTGATGTAGATTGAACTCTCAACCTAGCTTGATGCGCTGCATCACTCCAAATCACATCAAATCTTCATTGATGTCTACTGTGCTGTTTGTGATTCTGACTGTGCATGTAAACTACCCCCCAAAATCTCAGCTACAACCAAAACCTCACCCCAAGTTCAGAATGGTCTCTCTTACAGTGGTATAAATAGTTGCCTAATATGTGTGCCTCCCCAGAGGCTCTCTTTCTCTCTCTCCATTACTCTCTCCTACCTTCCCCTCTCCCCCTCTTATCCCCCCCCCCCCCTCCCTTCCCAAAACAGGATTTGCAAAGTTTATTGCAAATCCCATTTCGGGCATAATGCACAGCATAACGCCAGGAAGAAAGGTTTCGTTATTTCCAGTGTTACATCCCATAATATCGTGCCTTCCCTGAGCACATCGGTTAAGGATGTGACTCTTAAAATGGTTTTTTGGTAGCAATCTGTTCAGACTTGAACATTTTGGAGGTGCAGGCCCTCTCATGGTAGGTATTAGTAGCACGGGATCTTCTTGGTGTTTGGGTAATTGCCAGGTTCTTGTGGCCTGGTTTTGGCCTCTGTTGGAAACAGGATGCTGGGCTTGATGGGCCCTTGGTCTGACCCAGCATGGCAATTTCTTATGTTCTTAAAACTGTCCAGTTAAGATGGAATGGAGACATTTTAGGCAAGAATGAAG
The DNA here is from genome assembly GCF_901001135.1 of Rhinatrema bivittatum. Lineage (NCBI taxonomy): Eukaryota > Metazoa > Chordata > Amphibia > Gymnophiona > Rhinatrematidae > Rhinatrema > Rhinatrema bivittatum. The sequence goes on along the minus strand of NC_042620.1, from coordinate 340,203,241 downwards.
GAACCATGCAGAGATACTGACTCCTCTATCTCTGCATGGTTCCTTCATACTTGCCTAAAATGTCTGCATTCCATCTTAACTGGACAATTTTTAGAACATAAGAAATTGCCATGCTGGGTCAGACCAAGGGTCCATCAAGCCCAGCATCCTGTTTCCAACAGAGGCCAAACTAGGCCACAAGAACCTGGCAATTACCCAGACACCAAGAAGATCCCATGCTACTGATGCAATTAATAGCAGTGGCTATTCCCTAAGTAAACTTGATTAATAGCAGTTAATGAACTCCTCCAAGAACATATCCAAGAACCCAGCTACACTAACTGCACTAATCACATCCTCTGGCAACAAATTCCAGAGCTTGTGCATTGAGTGAAAAAGAATTTTCTCTGATTAGTCTTAAATGTGCTACTTGCTAACTTCATGGAATGCCCCTAGTCCTTCTATTATCTAAAAGTGTAAATAACCGATTCACATCTACTCATTCAAGACCATATCATATCCCCCCTCAGCCGTCTCTTCTCCAAGCTGAAGAGTCCTAACCTCTTCAGCCTTTCCTCATAGGGGAGCTATCCCAACCCCTTTATCATTTTGGTTGCCCTCCTCTGTACCTTCTCCATCGCATCTATATCTTTCTTGAGATGCAGTAACCAGAATTATACACAGTATTCAAGGTACGGTCTCACCATGGAGCGATACAGAGGCATTATGACATTTTCCATTTTATTAACCATTCCCTTTCTAATAATTCCTAACATTCTGTTTGCTTTTTTGACTGCTGCAGCAGACTGAGCCGACGATTTTAAAGTATTATCCACTATGATGCCTAGATCGTTTTCCTGGGTGGTAGCTCTTAATATGGATCCTAACATCGTGTAACTATAGCAAGGGTTATTTTTCCCTATATGCAACACCTTGCACTTGTCCACATTAAATTTTATCTGCCATTTGGATGCCCAATTTTCCAGGCGTTCAAGGTCCTTCTGTAATGTATCACAATCCGCTTGTGATTTAACTACTCTGAATAATTTTGTATCATCCGCAAGTTTGATAACCTCACTCGTCGTATTTCTTTCCAGATCATTTATATATATATTGAAAAGCACCGGTCCAAGTACAGATCCCTGAGGCACTCCACTGTTTACCCTTTTCCACTGAGAAAATTGACCATTTAATCCTACTCTCTGTTTCCTGTCTTTTAGCCAGTTTGCAATCCACAAAAGGACATCGCCTCCTATCCCATGACTTTTTAATTTTCTTAGAAGACTTTCATGAGGGACATTGTAAATGCTTTCTGAAAATCCAAATATACTACATCTACCAGTTCACCTTTATCCACATGTTTATTAACCCCTTCAAAAAAATGAAGCAGATTTGATAGGCAAGACTTTTCTTGGGTGAATCCATGTTGACTGTGTTCCATTAAACCATGTCTTTCTATATGCTCTACGATTTTGATCTTTAGAATAGTTTCCACTATTTTTCCTGGCACTGAAGTCAGGCTCACTGGTCTATAATTTCCTGGATCTCCCCTGGAGCCCATTTTAAATATTGGGGTTACATTGGCCATCCTCCAGTCTTCATGTACAATGGATGATTTTAATGATAGGTTACAAATTTTAACGAATAGATCAGAAATTTCATTTTTGAGTTCCTTCAGTACCCTAGGATGCATACCATCTGGTCCAGGTAATTTGCTACTCTTTAGTTTGTCAATCTGGCCTACTACATCTTCACAGTGATTTGGTTCAGTTTGTCTGACTCATCACCCTTGAAAACCATCTCCGGAACTAGTTTCTCCCCAACATCCTCATTAGTAAACACGGAAGCAAAAATTAATTTAGTCTTCCTGCCTTCACAAGGGAGTCATGCCCGGAGCACTCTGTAGAGCTTTGTTATTTGGATGTTTGCAGGGCTGTCATCTGGTATCTACAGGTGACTAATCCAACTCCCAGGTCCCCTTGCATGCCTTTTTATTAACTTTTCTAATAATCCACACAGCCACCAAAGCTAACAAAGCCATTGTCCAAAACATTTGACCTCTCCATGCTCTTTAAAATTTGGGGGTTTGACCATGGTCAGTCTATGCAGCTTCTCCAGTGCTACCTTGGTAACCCAATGCAGTCTTGTCACCGCTCTTAGGTCTCCTTTTAAAGATCCAGTGTTAAGGTTTGTGGACCCTTGGCCCGAGATGAGAGTTGTTGCCACCTGTGGGGAGGAGTTCCACAAGTCCACATTGTCGGGAGGTGAGGTCAGGCACAGCAGGGAGCTCTGGGTGAGACTATGGAGAGGTCCCGAGGAGCCAGGAGGGATTCCCACAGTAGGTAGACAGACTGGAGGTAATACCTAGGCAGAGACTCCTAAGGGGGAAGGCACTAGGCAGGCCGCAGAGTGGGAGGTGCGAGACTGGCCGTGCAGGAGGTTTTCCGGAGAAGAAACCCTGAGGGGCGGAGCTGCGCAGCGAAGGAGGTGCAGATCCAATGACTTAGGCCAACCCGCTGAGCAACGGAGCCCAAGTCAGGTCTCCAGTGATGACTTGTGCTCAACCCTGAGGAGCAGGAAGCACTGACAGTCTCTGTAAAGCATGGAAGCACTGCCCTGGGGAACGGGACAGTCTCTCTATAGCACGTAAGCGCAACCCCGAGCAGCGGGGAAGCACGGACAGTGTCAGTATAGCACGGGAGTACTGCCCCAAGAAGCGGGGAAGCGCTGACAGTCTCTTGTATAGCACGTAGGCGCAGCCTTGAGGAGCGGGGAAGCGCTGACTGTCTTTGTACAGCACATAGGCACAACCCTGAGGAGCAGGGAAGCACTGAAGTAGAGCTCCTGAGTGGTAAAGGTGTTCCAGGGGGCAGTCCCATGGAGTGGGGAGCCTTGTAGGATAGGACTTCCAGAGGCGCAGGGCCAGCCCAAGGAGCAGGGGAGGCCAGGAGACCAAGTCCTCGTAGAGTGTGCACACTGGCCCCTGAGGAGCGGGTACCAGACAGTCCAAAGTCCAAGGAGTCCAACAGCGTAGCCACAGGAACACGGAGGCAAGAGCTTGTAAAGATGTACAGAACTCATTGCCAAGTTGGCTAGCTGGGGGCGAAGGTGGAGCTTAAATATCTTGATTAAATGACTTCATCAATCTGGGATGCCCCGAGGTTACTGCCGAAGAGACTTCAAAGGAGGGCCCAGTGGTGTGCATGCGTGCCTAGGAAGGGCCAAAATTGACTTGGGTGGCGGTGACATCTCGGCTGCCACGAGGAGCCATGGAGAACATGTGCACGCGATCCAGTATTCAAATTAGGGCCGGCGGTAAAAATAGGTAAAAAGAGGCGCTAGGGACACTAGCGCCGCTTTTTGGACAGGAGCGGCGGCTGTCAGCGGGTTTGACAGCCGATGCTCAATTTTGCCGGCGTCGGTTCTCAAACCTGCTGACAGCCACGGGTTCGGAAACCAGACGCCGGCAAAATTGAGCGTCTGGTTTTCAACCCGCGAGCCGACTTCAATTTTTTATTTTATTTTTTTAAACTTTTTTGTAACATTTGGGACCTCTGACTTAATATCGCCATGCTTCGATCCCTTACTGAATAAGGGGTAACGCTAGCACGTCGAAAATGTGCGTCCAATTGCGGGTTAACAGTGCGCTCCACCGGAGTGCACTATACTGTATCGGCCTGTATATTTGGAAACCAGTGGAATATAAGTATTTTAAATAAATGAATAAACACAAGCCCACCTCCAGTAGATAACTCCCCATACTTCCATGAGCTGCCACCATCCATCTGGTTCCCCCCTTACATTAAATCAAATCTCTGGCAAATCTAGGTTCCCCCTCCTCACCTTATCCCAAAACAGGGCTTGGTGATCTAAGACTTCCATTCCGCCCATACCTTTAAAAGAATCATTGGTGGTCCAGGGTGGGTTCAGAATGCCCCCTAGTTCTGGGCCCAGTCAGCACCATTGCCCATAATTGCATCAACCAGAATTTTTCCCTATCTTGTGGTGGGGCAAAGGCTGGTCATACTAGGATCACTCCAGACCCCCACTACACCACCAATAATTCTTTTTAAGGTATGAGGGGTCACAAGGAGTGGGACATCCCCATGCAATTCTAAGGGCTATTTTTTTTTTTTTATATTCTATGGTCTGCGCTTCCTAGAATGGCAATGGGGGTCTAACTAGACCCCTGGGTGGGACAGTCATTTTGCATGAGGGTGGTAAATTTTGGGCCTTGGGTCCTTTAAAGCATTAGTGGCACCGGCACTGGTGGGCTGCCACTACACACATAGGCCCTATTATTTATGGTGGGTTTCTCCAGTGATAAAAAATTCATGTGGTGATACTCCCACAATATGTTGTCAGTAAGGGGTAAAATATTGCTGGAACACTCCTCCCATCAGCAATATTTCGCATCCTCTCATGATAAAATATTTCAGCTTGATAAATCTTCATCTAAGTTAGGCACATAACCCAAAAGAGTATTCCTAAAATTGTCTGCCTTTTTCCCTCTGGTATCCAAAGATCTGGGGCCTTTACTATATGAAGTTTCATGTCTTTGACATGAATGGTCTCCTTCATCATTACCTCCTCCCTTTCCTCTCTCTCCTCCTTTACCTGCACTATAGTAAACTGTTGAATTCATGGAACCTTGGACGAAAGCGGAGTTGGCACAACCTGCAGGGAGGAGCCCTGCAGGTCCCCACTATCGACAGGTAGACCTGGATGAGGCAGTGGCCCAGATGGAGCTTTGCTTCTACCAGCCCATGTTCCCCTCGGGTTGAACCTTTGGGTGCCGAGGTAGGAGGCCTTAGGTGGGAGCCTCTGCTGATGGTAGAGAGATCTGTTGGGGGTCACTGAATCAGAGTACAAGTAGGTCAGACAAATCCAGAAGCAGGCAGTGGTCAGGTGGCATTCAAGAATGTCCAGGAGGCAGACAGTGGTCAGTGGCAGGAAGCATTCAAGAGAATCTAGAAATCAGGCCAAGGTCAATGCTGGGTATCTGTCAGAAGGGAAGGCAGGATAGATAGCCAGGGCAGGAAGGCAAGGAACAGCATAGAAGGCAAGGCATACTAAAGAACAGAAGAACTGAAGATACGACCACAGGAACTGATGAAAGAAGGCAAAGACCACTGGAAGTTGAGAAAGAGTTACTGGAACTAAAGAAAGACGACATTGGAACACTGGGATCAAAGACAGGGAACCTGACAATATGCACTACTCACAAGTAGTCTTGTTGCCAAGACAAGGAAGAGATGCATAGGCGGGCCTTTATAGGTCATCAGGGGGCGCCACCATGGACCCTTTAAAAGATAGGCCATCAGGACATGCATGCCCTTAGGGGGGAGCCTGGATGAGAGTCAGTGATGTCATGCTGTGCAGAACCTCAGCAGCATCCTTCTGCGTCAAGGCATGGGGTCCTGCTGCTCTGGGGAGCCAAGCAATCTGGCAGCCGAAGAGGATGACGGGTGACGCCCAGCCTGAGGGGTAAGTGCGATGATTTGCGGGAGGAGCCCATGGATCGCCAAATGCAACGTAAGCTTCCTTCTTGTAGCCTCCACTTTCTTTCTAATAATCCCCCTATCCTGCCCAGTATCCCTACCCACACTTTTACCTCTCGCACCCATTCCATAGCCATGCATAGTCCTTTGGTTCCTTCCATGCTCCATTCTCTCACTGGCCACATTGTCTCACACTACTCTTTCAAGACTCTTACGGACAGATTTTAAATGCCCTGCTCGTGTAAATCCGCCCGGATTTACGTGAGCAGGGCCCTCGCACGCCGGCGCGCCTATTTTGCATAGGCCGCCGGCGCGCGCAGAGCCCCGGGACGCGCGTAAGTCCCGGGGTTTTTTTAAGGGGGCGTGTCGGGTGGTGTCAGGGGCGGGGCCGAATGACACGGCATTTCGGGGGCGGAACGCAGCGTTTTGGGGGCGAGACCGGGGGCATGGCGCCGGCCCGGGGGCGTGGTCGAGGCCTCCAGACCAGCCCCGGGTCAGATGACGGCGCGCCAGCAGTCTGCTGGTGCGCGTAGATTTACGTCTGCTTCTAGCAGGCGTAAATCGAGGGACAAAGGTAAGGGGGGGGTTTAGATAGGGCCGGGGGGGTGGGTTAGGTAGGGGAAGGGAGGGGAAGGTGAGGGGAGGGCGAAAGAAAGTTCCCTCCGAGGCCGCTCCGATTTCGGAGCGGCCTCGGAGGGAACAGAGGCAGGCTGTGCGGCTCGGCGCGTGCAGACTACCCAAAATCGGCAGCCTTGCGCGCGCCGATCCAGGATTTTATAAAATCCAGCGTACTTTTGTTTGCGCCTGCTGCGCGAACAAAAGTACGCGATCGCGCTCTTTTTTAAAATCTACCCCTTACTAATGCATTAGACTGATGAACAAAAAAACATGCACTTACCAACAGACCTGGAACAATAGACAAAAAAAAGATAATACATAAAATTAATACAGGACACAAGTCACACAGATGTTTGTTCTTTCCTCTTCTTGATCTCTCTCCTGTATTTTAACTTCCAATCTTGGGGGTTCAGTTTCTCCCCCACTCCTCACCTCAGCACTGAAAACCAGTCCACATATGCTGGACTTTCTTTTGTACTGTTTTCAAGCAAGGAGGCAGATCCATTTAATTTAATTAAAAAGAAATTATAGCCTGTGCTATCTATAAATCTAGGTGAGTTACAAATAATATATACATAATTACATAAAATGAGCATAAAACAACACTAGAACAGCTATCATCAATATCAACAATACATAAACTATCTTGTAGATCAATATTTAGCCACTTCAGATCATGAGGAAAAGAGAACTGAACATGCTCGGTTTTGTGTGTTTGTGCTATTTTGTGGAAGTGTCCATATGCTATTTAGTGATCAACATAATAGGTTAGTGTGCACATTAATACTGCATATGTGCTATGGATGCTATATTTTAGCAGGCACGCTAACTAATGTTCATTAAGTCCCTTTATATGTAAATGCAGATTATAATGAAGCATAGAACTGATGGGCTGAAAACTACCATGACAAAACAATTAATTTTGGACTCAGAGAGCCTAACTTTCAAACGTATCCATGGTACAGTGTTCATGCGTGTAAGCCGATGTGTAGAGATTAATGCTGTGGGAACTGCACAGTTTAAATACCGCATAGTTCTACTCCAAAAGTATACGTGTATGTTGTATCGTAGTAACATAATAAACAATGATTGAAAAAGACCCAAGTGGTCCATCCAGTCTGCCAAGCCAGTTGCCTAGGGAATTGACTGCCTCTCCGTGCAGGTTACTCCAGTTAATTCAGGTTACTCTTTTCTAGGGATGTGCAGAGCAAAATTTTATGTTCATATTTTTTATGTCCGAAAGGGGGTCCCACTTGCGGCCAATATGGACATAAAAAAAATCCAATGAGTTGGGTATATGTACATATGTGCAAAAAAAAAAATTAAACCCCCTCACCCTCCTTAATCCCCCCACCAGACTTACCACAACTCCCTGGTGATCGAGCGAGGAGTGAGGACGTCATTTCTGCAATCCTTGGCGAGAAGCATGTGACGTCGGTGGCACGTCGAGTGACGCGGCGTCACGTGATTCCCGGCTCGTTCGCGCCGGACGGCTCGTTCGGCCCAAAAAGAACTTTTGGCCAGCTTGGGGGGGCCTCCTGACCCCCCCAAGCTGGCCAAAAGTTCTTTTTGGGCCGAACGAGCCGTCCGGCGCGAACGAGCCGGGAATCACGTGGCGCCGCGTCACTCAGACGCGACGTCACGTGATTCCTGGCAAGTTCGCGCCGGACGGCTCGTTCGGCCCAAAAAGAACTTTTGGCCAGCTTGGGGGGGCCTCCTGACCCCCTCAAGCTGGCCAAAAGTTCTTTTTGGGCCGAACGAGCCGTCCGGCGCGAACTTGCCGGGAATCACGTGACGTCGGCGTCACGTGATTCCCGGCTTGTTCGCGCCGAACGAGCCGTCCGGCGCGAACTTGCCGGGAATCACGTGACGTCGCGTCTGAGTGACGCGGCGCCACGTGATTCCCGGCTCGTTCGCGCCGGACGGCGCGTTCGGCCCAAAAAGAACTTTTGGCCAGCTTGGGGGGGTCAGGAGGCCCCCCCAAGCTGGCCAAAAGTTCTTTTTGGGCCGAACGAGCCGTCCGGCGCGAACGAGCCGGGAATCACGTGACGCCGGCGTCACTCGACGTGCCGCCGACGTCACATGCTTCTCGCCAAGGATTGCAGAAATGGCGTCTTCACTCCTCGCTCCATCACCAGGGAGTTGTGGTAAGTCGGGGGGGGGGATTAAGGAGGGTGAGGGGGTTTATATTTTTATTTTGGCTCAACAATCGCGATTTCCCACATATCGAACATATCTATGTTCGATATGTGGGAAATCCAATCGTTTATGTCGAATCAATTTTTTAAGTAAAAAAAAAATATGAGTTGCGTTTTACTAATGCGGTCAATCCGAATGCACACCCCTACTCTTTTCTTCATTTCATCCTTAAGCCATTAGGAATCCTCTGGGTTTATCCCATGCCCTTTTGAATTCCATTACCATTTTGGTCTTTGCTACCTCTCCCAGATGGGCATTCTATGCATCCACCAGACTTTTCATGAAGAAATATTTCCTGATGTTGTTCCTGAATCTATCCCTTTGGTGCTTCAGTCCCTTAGTTCTGAAGCTTTCCTTCTAATGGAAAAAGTTCTATTATTGCGCATCATTAATTCCCTTGTCCCTCCTCTCTTCCAGATTATAAATATTTAGGTCCTTATCTCATAACTCTTCTGGTGCAGACCCATACCTTTTTTGGTCGCCTTTCTCTGGACTACTTCCATCCATTTCCTATCCTTTTTGAGATACGGTCTCCAGAACTGTACACATTACTCCAGGTAATTATTAACTGCAGGTAATGCCTCTCTCTATGCAGCCCAGCAACCCTCTAGCTTTAGCCATGGACTCGTCACACTGCTTTGCCACCTTCAGATCATCAAACACTATCACCCTGAGGTCTCTCTCCCAGTCCGTGGATATCAATCTTTCACCCCCATCACTTAGTGCTCCTTTGGATTTCTGTGCCTCAGTTCACGACTCTGCCAAACCTTTGACCACTCCTCAAGCTTTCTTAGATCATTTGTCATTCTCTCCACTACTTCAGGTGTGACTTCTCTGTTACAGATCTTAGTGTTGTCCTCAAAAAGACAATTTTCCTTCTAACACTTCCACTATGTCGCTCACAAAGATTTTAATCCAAACTGTCCCCAGAACGGATCCTTGAGGCCCTCCGCTTATCACATTTCTCTTCTCATTTTCCACCACTTGCTGTTGTCTGTTAATCAACCAATTTGTAATAAATTCTACTGCCTTGGGAACCCCACCCCCAAGCTTTTCATTTTTATTTATGAGCCTCCTAGCTGGGAGAGTGTCAAAAGCTTTGCTCAATCCAGATTAATCATATTAAGCATTCATTCTTTATCTAATTTTCTATCTAACATAAGAACATAAGAAATTGCCATGCTGGGTCAGACCAAGGGTCCATCAAGCCCAGCATCCTGTTTCCAACAGAGGCCAAACCAGGCCACAAGAACCTGGCAATTACCCAAACACTAAGAAGATCCCATGCTACTGATGCAATTAATAGCAGTGGCTATTCCCTAAGTAAACTTGATTAATAGCCGTTAATGGACTTCTCCTCCAAGAACTTATCCAAACCTTCTTTTGAACCCAGCTACACTAACTGCACTAACCACATCCTCTGGCAACAAATTCCAGAGCTTTATTGTGCGTTGAGTGAAAAAGAATTTTCTCCGATTAGTCTTAAATGTGTTACTTGCTAACTTCATGGAATGCCCCCTAGTCCTTCTATTATTCGAAAGTGTAAATAACCGAGTCACATCTACTCGTTCAAGACCTCTCATGATCTTAAAGACCTCTATCATATCCCTCCTCAGCCATTTCTTCTCCAAGCTGAACAGCCCTAATCTCTTCAACATAACATAAGAACATAAGAAAATGCCATACTGGGTCAGACCAAGGGTCCATCAAGCCCAGCATCCTGTTTCCAACAGTGGCCAATCCAGGCCATAAGAACCTGGCAAGTACCCAAAAAAAGTCTATTCCATGTTACCATTGCTAATGGCAGTGGCTATTTTCTAAGTGAACTTAATAGCAGGTAATGGACTTCTCCTCCAAGAACTTATCCAATCCTTTTTGAAACACAGCTATACTAACTGCACTAACCACATCCTCTGGCAACAAATTCCAGAATTTAATTGTGCGTTGAGTAAAAAAGAACTTTCTCCGATTAGTTTTAAATGTGCCCCATGCTAACTTCATGGAGTGCCCCCTAGTCTTTCTACTATCCAAAAGAGTAAATAACTGATTCACATCTACCCGTTCTAGACCTCTCATGATTTTAAACACCTCTATCATATCCCCCCTCAGTTGTCTCTTCTCCAAGCTGAAAAGTCCTAACCTCTTTAGTCTTTCCTCATAGCCTCTGCTATTTCCTCATAGCCACTGCTATTAATTAGGGATGTGAATCGTTTTTTGACGATTTAAAATATCGTCCGATATATTTTAAATCGTCAAAAAATTGTTAGGGCCACGATACAATACCAATTCCCCCGATTTATCGTTAAAAAATCGTAAATCGGGGGAAGGGGGAGGGCAGGAAAACCGGCACACTAAAACCCCCCTAAAACCCACCCCGACCCTTTAAATTAAATCCCCCACCCTCCCGAACCCCCCCCCCCCCCAAATGCTTTAAATTACCTGGGGATCCGGCGGTGGTCCAGAACGGCGGCGGTCCGGAACGGCCCCCTCAATAGAATCGTGTTGTCTTCAGCCGGTGCCATTTTTCAAAATGGCCGCCGCAAAATGGCGGCGGCCATAGACAAAAACGATTCGACGGAGGAGGTCGTTCCGGACCCCCGCTGGACTTTTGGCAAGTCTTGTGGGGCTCAGGAGGCCCCCCCAAGCTGGCCAAAAGTTTCCTGGGAGTCCAGCGGGGTTCCGGGAGCGATTTCTTGCCGCGAATCGTTTTCGTACGGAAAATGGCGCCGGCAGGAGATCGACTGCAGGAGGTCGTTCAGCGGGGGTTCCGGACCGCCGCTGAACGACCTCCTGCACTCGATCTCCTGCCGGCGCCATTTTCCATAGGAAAACAATTCGCGGCAAGAAATCGCTCCCGGAACCCCGCTGGACTCCCAGGAAACTTTTGGCCAGCTTGGGGGGGCCTCCTGACCCCCACAAGACTTGCCAAAAGTCCAGCGGGGGTCCGGAACGACCTCCTCCGTCGAATCGTTTTTGTCTATGGCTGCTGCCATTTTGCGGCGGCCATTTTGAAAAATGGCACCGGCTGAAGACAACACGATTCTATTGAGGGGGCCGTTCCGGACCGCCGCCGTTCTGGACCACCGCCGGATCCCCAGGTAATTTAAAGCATTTGGGGGGGGGGGGTTCGGGAGGGTGGGGGATTTAATTTAAAGGGTCGGGGTGGGTTTTAGGGGGGTTTAGTGTGCCGGCTCACGATTTTAACGATGTTTCACGATAGTTTACACACCCAAACGGCAACAATACGATTCCCTCCCCCTCCCAGCCGAAATCGATCGTTAAGACGATCGAGGACACGATTCACATCTCTACTATTAATTGCATCAGTAGCATGGGATCTTCTTAGTGTTTGGGTAATTGCCAGGTTCTTGTGGCCTGGTTTTGGCCTCTGTTGGAAACAGGATGCTGGGCTTGATGGACCCTTGGTCTGACCCAGCATGGCAATTTCTTATGTTCTTATGTTCCTTGTTCAATTCCCTACTAGCTCCACACTGTCTTGTTTAATGTAACTTTGTTCTCCTTCTGATTATAAATTGCTGTTCCTTTTGTTACAGTTCTCTATTCCCCGTTCGATGTAAACCAATCTGATATGGTATTTAACCATGAAGGTCAGTATAGAAAAATGCTAAATAAATAAATAAATAGCTTTGCTTCCCCATAGACTTTAATGAGACCAAACTGAATGAGCCAAAATGGATTCAGATTTTTTGAGGACTGCACCCACTTGTTTCGGCCTAGCCAAACAGAACAAAAAAAAATTGACTCATTCAACTCAAATTTAACCCTTTGTTCATCTGATTGTTTATCCCTAGTTTTTGGTCACTAGAGATTTCCCTGTAGTTTCGGGAACCTTGCAGTTCACCTCTGAGTGACTCAGTCTGATGGACTCAACACCATCATACATACATATTTTAGGAGGACAGAGCAGCCAGTCAGTGCCACTTGAGAGGAAAAAGCTTCCGTGCTTGCCAGCAGAGAAAAATCAGAGTCGGTGCCAACACCGCACACTGAAAAGGAGAGGAAAGAAGAACATCTACAAGGATTAAGCAGTGGATTCCAGGTACAAAGAGTAATCCTTGTCCTATGGAAGGAACCTTAAGCCCAAAAAATCAAGAGGGAACCACAGGGAGTGATGTAGGGAAGCACAGATTCACCTATTGAATGTTTCAGTTTACTAATATGGGTGTCACCCCAGATATGAAGCATTCTTCATTAAAGAAGTGCCTCAGTAAAGTTTGTTATGTTGGGACACCACACCTGGGTGCAGGTTAATTATCAGGACAAAAGAATTAAGGAATATGTCAAAATCTTGAGCTCTGAAGGAAAATCCTGACTCTCCCAGCCTACCCCCCACTCATTGGAGAATCCTTCTTTCCTTAGGATGGTTGCATTGGGGAGGGGGAGGGGAAGAGGACTTGGATTCAGAGGATCACCAACAGAGGCCCTGACTTTTATGGTCTGGGGTACTGATACACAGACATAAGGAAAAAAGCACAGGACTGCTTCTATGGCTAAGTTCTTACTGAATTTTCAAGAAGGCTCATCACCCAGTAAAAATGTTGCTAGTGGTAAATTTTTTATGGATTATCATTGTTGGGGAGGTGGACCCTTGGCCCAAGGTGGAGTTGACCCTTCCCATGGGGGAACCCACACGGATCCCCACCGTCGGGAGGCAGAGCAGACCGGGAAGCGGAGGCCGACTGGAGCTTTGCCAATACCAGCCCTCGTCCCCCGCTGGTTGAGCCCTTGGGTACCAGGGCCGGCTGGTCTTAGGCGGGCCTTCGGGTAGTTGATCCCAAGGAAGGTGTTCAGAATAGGGAGCCAGGAAGCAGCTGAGACACAGAGTCTGAAGGAACTGAGTGTAAGACAAGGCCCGGATCCAAAAGCCCGGCCAGGCTGAGGCAGGCTAGAGGACAAATATAAGTTAAGTCCGGGCTTGTAAGTAGGCCGAAGCCTAAAAGAGGCCAAGTCCACATAATCTGCTGGAGGCAGAGACAGGTCCAAGAGCTGGAGTCGGGACAGGCGGCTGGTGACAGAGTCAGGGGCTGACTGAAGTTAGGGCAGGCAGCTGGAGACAAGGTCAAGGTACAAGCACAGGTCAGAGTCTGGAATGTGTCCAAAAGCGTAGTCAGGAGTAGCAAGGGTCAAAGCCAGGAATCCATCCAAAAGGATAGTCAAGCATAGCAAGGGTCAAGCTAGGAATCCATCCGAAGTAATCAGGAACAAGGTAACAGGTACTGGAACTCAGGAACTGGAAACAGGAATGCAGGACTGGAACAAACGAGCACAGGAGAAGGAACAGGAACAAAGGAGTAGCAACTAAGTACACGACAAATGTGGAGACCTGTTGCCAAGGCAAAGACCAAGTGACGGGGCCTGCCTTAAATAGCAGGGCCCGGCAACATTATCATCTGGGGCCGCGGGAAGGTTTCCCGTCGCGGCCCCTTTAAAGATGAGAGAGGCGCGTGCACGACTAAGACAAATGGCAGGAATTACGAGGTGGCGGCATCTCCACTCCGAACAGGTGGGGAGACTCGACTGGGACCAGAGGAGGCCGCGGAGCAGCCAGAGGAACCTGGGGACGTGGTAGGAGCACAGGCGCATAGGCAGCTGCCTACCATTGCTAGATAGGAAGGGCCAGGACTGGGACCCGGGACCCGGGGGTGAGTAGAGCCAGTCACGGGCCTGCTATGGCCGGGACACGCAACAATCATAAGGCTTGGGAATAACTGCACGGAACACGGGGGTAACCTGCACAGTGTGGCAGATACTACCATAGGAAGCTTGCTGGGCAGACTGGATGGCCCATTTGGTCCTTTTCTGCTGCATTACAATGTTAGTATGTCAGGAAGGGGTTACACATGTTTTTGGCATAAGCATGAAGAAATCAACTTTAAACTGGTTTTGAATCCCTGGACTAGAGTAGGATGGACCCATGTAATACTTAAGTTGTTCGAATATACATTTTGTTACAATTTTGTGCTAACTTTAACCCAATTCTTACAATTACTGTGGCAGATCATCAGATTTTTATTTTCTAGCCAGAAAATCCCATTAAAATCCATAAGCTTTCTGGGGACTCCTGAACTTACTGTAAATGGCATTTCTAAAATGGAAGATCAGTATTTGAACTTACTATCATCAGTAAACATAATTAACATTTGTGAAAAATGCTGCAAACCTCAGCTCAGACTGAACTGAGACATAAGCAGGCACCAAATACGAACCACAAATAAGATGAGCCTTCTCTTAATTAAATGGTCTTTTCTTGGTCTGGGATATGCAAGAACGGAGCGGAAGATGGATTGGTATTTATTTGGGTAGGAACAGAGAAAGGATTTAGAGTGAATCTGAAAATATTTGTCTATCCCTGAATTAGATCAATTTCTATATAATAATATACATCTAAGAAGATGTATCTATACATTCTCATGAAGAGATATTAATGCTTATAGTTCATCCTTTGAATAGAGAACCCATGGAGGTAAACAATTACATTTAAGAAATAATCATACAGCTAAATATGCTGAATGGAAAACACTGGCCTTATTGAACATGAAATGCTACAGCTCACGAGCATTGCTCAATTTTGTTGACAATATTAAGTTTAAACCCACATTTTAAAATGGCTATTCTCTAAAGAACGAGCACGGCAATATGATTTATATTTACAAAAGAAGATGATGCTTTCTTACAGCAAATCCTTTAGAAACTGCACTATGCAATCATTTGTTCTGCACAGCGCCATTCTGGTTTGAGGACTACAGTGTTATTGCCAATTCTAATCCCATAGTGCTCTCTACTGGTAATAAATTATGTTAAATCCATCAAATATCTATATAAGGTCCCAGAAAGAGAAAGAGGACAATTTTCGGAGCCATTAATCCAAGTAAATAGTCCTGTCTGAAATCGACCCTCCTCTGCTTGGCTACAGTGTGCCCAGTTTCTATAGGAGGTGTCCTTTAAAGCAGGATTGAGTGGAGACTTTTCCAGATGTGGGGAGAAGGTGGTCTCGGGTCATTTTTCTGCCTTCGCTTATTGAGAGAGCAAAACTCACCGATCTCCTAGGCAATTTTACCTGCTCCGTTTCCTTTTGAAAATCAGCTGCAAGGCCCACAGCCTCAAAGTACTTGTGGACTTTGAAGCTAAACAAGATCTCTGAAAACCGGCCCTCAGACTATCCCTGGCCCAGTATGAAATGAGAATGTTCACTGCTAATCAAGAAATGAAGATCCTGCATGCATCTGATGAATTAGAAATTACTGCGAATTATAAATGCATTCTTCTGTGCTGCATTTGACTGAATACAGGAAAATCTATTAAAGCGACAAGAACAATATTCCCATAGTCAGACAAATGGGAAATGCGGGCAGCAACAGGATGACCATACTGCAGCAGTAGGCAGGCGTGTAGAAAGCAGCTGGACAGCACCTTCAGACACCAAGAAGAAAAATCCAAATAGAAGACCAATTAGTTTTTTGAGATGAAGGCATCATCTATTGATCCAGCTGGGAAACAAAAGATTATTCTTCACGGTGTCCCTTCTTGCTAGTTGACCATGTACTCTGACATGTTTGAAAAGACAGCATGCTGAGTCCCATTTGCAAGTCATATCAGCATCTGTAGCAGAATGAAACTGATATTTTCAACAAGACCAGTGATAAAGAGCAATTATACATTTTCAAGGTGTCCTATGATGAATTGTTTTTTTGTACTGTGGTATAATATGGAGCAAGCATCTACTAATTTATTCAGTTTCTTTTTTGTCCTAATAGATATTGTCCATAAACTTCTGGTTTCAGTGAAAACATCAATGTAGTAGCCATGCAAACAGACCTTATTTGAAGGTAGAGAATGATCTACTGCTTTGAAAAAGATTCTATTTATTTGGGTGGTACTGATGCCAGCCAAGACAGTGAGAAAGGGAGACATCAAAGAGGAATTAAGTACATTCTTAGCGCGCAATAAACTATCCAAGCATGACTGCAGAGATAGCAGATGATGCATTCTCCTGGTCTGCATGTTCACTTCCCTTGATACGAAGCTCTTAGATTAAGCATTTAGCAAAGGCTTTCAACTTACATTGCTTATATTTTTACTGCTTGCACCACCGAACTGCATTCTATTTTGTCCAAACCTCAATTACCACAACAAAATATATTCCTTAAATCTAATTGCTTAGTTAGAAAAGGCTCGGTTTTGAAGAGAGCTTTATCAGAGACACAAGATGGGAGAAACCCTTTATAAAAAGAGCCTGTAATGTACCATTTAATTAAAACAGCAGACTGAGAGGCTGTGACTTCATATTTCAGACAGGCCCAGTCATTTTGGTTTTAGGAACCTGCCCCAGCTGGAAGTGTTTGGATCTTACTACTGTGAGTCAGGGAGCGCTGGACTGATGACAGGGTACTGAGGCAAAGATCTTTCCAAACCTCTAATTATCAGAGGCCACTATAATCACTTCCTCTTCCATTCTGCCTCACAGAACAATTTGAACAATAAAATCTGCTGAAGAAAGGCAGTTACATTGACTCTTCTAGAGTAAATGATCATTCCAGTTACTTTCAAAGGAGCCATACGAACAGACCTAATAGACACGAGGTGGTGAATTTTAAAAGCCCGTGTGCATTCGTTAAGGGACGCGTGAAGAAGTCAGGCTCGGCGCACCTAACGGATTTTGAAAGCCTCCAAGATGCACGCCTATCTCCAGCAATGCGCATAAGCTTGTTTTCAGAAAGGGAAGGCATGGAGAGGTTCGGGTGGAGCATAGGCTTTTCAAGGTGTGACCCTAAGATGTGCACGTAAATACTGTCATGACCCGGAGCGCGGCAAGGCCCCCCCCCCCCGCTATGTAACTGTACTTCTGCTATGGATGCCATGTAAGTTAATATATAAAGAAAACTAGGTAGATCTGGGGGGTTTTAAGAGTCAGCGCTATCTTTGGAGGGTGAAGGTTATTAAACAAAGGGGCATTGGAGGACCTATTTCTGGACAAACAGGGGATGAACTGGTAAAACTGAGAATGGCATCGGTGCATGCCTCTTTTAAAATATCCTGATTGACGAGGTAGAAGTGGGATTTCCGCACACATGCGGGCGCCTTCTTAAAATTTGCTGTGCATGTGCACACCTATGTTATAAAATTCCTGCATACCTGTGCATGGGCTGAAGTATGCGTGCAAATGTGCACATGTGCATTGGTTTGAAAGTTACTGTCTAGGGGTGTGCATTCTTTTTCAAATGAAATTTAAAAAAGCATGTTGAAAAACTCTATTTTGTTTTCTTTGCAAATAAAATGAAAAAAAAAACAAAAACAAAACCTACTGTCAAAAGTCAATTTTTTTCATTGACTTTCATTTCAGAAAGTCAGTGAAAAAAACATTAAGAGCCACCATCATTTTTTAATGTATTTATTTTATTTAAAATCATTTATATTCTGGGGGAAATAAAGATGGTGCCCTGAGGGAAGTTGCATTTGGTGAAGCTCCATCTCCCTTACCATTTTCTTTGGATTTTCCTCAGTTATTTACCTGTAAGTTTGGTTTTCGTGCCTGGTAAGAAGAGGAAGAGTTGACAGGGGATTTCCTCTGCAGCCCTGACTTCTGCCCTGGTGAGAGATACAATGGATCCCTTCCTGGTGCGCTCTGGTGAAGAACTGTGGGAAAGATCGCTGGGGAGTTTGCAAAGGAAGTCTTGCCTGCTTCCTCCCCTAACCTTAGCATTTTGCTGAGTCCCATTTAGAGAACCACTCCTGTTCATCCGATGTTTCGGTGCCTGCCAGGCATGCTGTTTTGAATGATGTCAACAGCCTGAACCCAGAGGCCATGGGGGGAAAAGGCATTGTTGGTGGAAGATAAGTAAGGGGCAGGAACTGTTGGAAGATCTCCGCAGAGTTCACCTCTTTTTGGCGGAGGTAGAATGGATGAACCATAAATCTCTATTGAGACTGGGGAGGCATTTCAACAACGAGGTAAGAAAGGTACTTTTCATGTACAGAAACCTGATTATTTTACCTAGGAAATTTGGAAGGCAATAGTGGGATTGGGTCAATCTCTCAGAACACAAATTTCCTCTATAATTTCGAGACTTCTTTGGCACAGGTTCAAGAGGAGACGAGAAGAATGGACATGCTCAAGTTAGATGCTTGTAAATTGGAGATGGTAAAAGAAGCCCTAGTCAATTCTTGGATGAATATCAAGTTGGAGAATCTATTTCGGCATATATTTCATTCATTTCCCAGGAATATAAATGGTTTCTACTCTTGAGATGTTTAAAAGATATTAAAGGTACCAGAGATATCCGTCCCACCAGTTGCATGAATTTACTATATTCCACCATTTAAGAAAAAAGATTTGGAACAGCCATATCTAATGATACATTTAAATTTGACTAGATTTCTGGACGCTTCTGACGATAAGTTAGTGGAACCAGTGTCTTTAGCTCTGGACCCAGATTAGGGATTGGCTTTTAAAGTTATTCTTCAGACACCGGGATGAGCTCTTTCTGAAAATAAAAGTCAGGGTTTCTCCAGCCACATAAAGAACATGTAAGCAATTTTTATTGTTGAAACCAAACGTTCTTCAGATGGGGACATCCTGAATTTCTCATTCATATATAGAATTGTATTTTTTAAACTGAGCCAATTCTCTTTTTTTTATTAATAAAATTGTTTAGGATATTTTGGTTAATGACCTTCACTCTCTGTCTCTCTTAATGCTCTCTTAGCATGTTCTTTTAAGATATTTGTGACACCTCTGTGGCTTGATTTTTTTTGTTCAGTTCTGAAAATGACCTGGGATTATGGTTTATTTCCCTCTTTTTTGAGGATTGAGTGTGGCTATGTATGTTTATATTTCATTTCTATTTTCTTTGTTATGATAATTAGTACTTAGAGAAGATAAGGCCATCACGGAAAGATTAAATGATTTCTTTGCTTTGGTGTTTACTGAAGAGGATCTTGGGGAGGTTTTCATGGGTAATGATTCAGATGGACTAAACCAAAACACGGTGAACCTAGAAGATGTGGTAGACCTGATTGACAAACTGAAGAGTAGTAAATCACCTGGACCGGATGGTATACACCTCAGAGTTCTGAAGGAATTAAAAAATGAAATTTCAGACCTATTAGTAAACATTTGTAACCTATCATTAAAATCATCCATTGTACCTGAAGACTGGAGGATAGCAAATGTAACCCCAATATTTAAAAAGGGCTCCAGGGGCGATCCGGGAAATTACAGACCGGTTAGCCTGACTTCAGTGCCAGGAAAAATAGTGGAAAGTGTTCTAAACATCAAAATCACAGAACATATAGAAAGACATGGTTTAATGGAACAAAGTCAGCATGGCTTTACCCAAGGCAAGTCTTGCCTCACAAATCTGCTTCACTTTTTTGAAGGAGTTAATAAACATGTGGATAAAGGTGAACCGGTAGATGTAGTGTACTTGGATTTTCAGAAGGCGTTTGACAAAGTTCCTCATGAGAGGCTTCTAGGAAAAGTAAAAAGTCATGGGATAGGTGGCGATGTCCTTTCGTGGATTACAAACTGGCTAAAAGACAGGAAATGGAGAGTAGGATTAAATGGGCAATTTTCTCAGTGGAAGGGAGTGGACAGTGGAGTGCCTCAGGGATCTGTATTGGGACCCTTACTTTTCAATATATTTATAAATGATCTGGAAAGAAATATGACGAGTGAGAAAGTCAAATTTGCAGATGATACAAAATTGTTCAGAATAGTTAAATCACAAGCAGATTGTGATAGATTGCAGGAAGACCTTGTGAGTGGAAAATTGGGCATCAAAATGGCAGATGAAATTTAATGTGGATAAGTGCAAGGTGATGCATACAGGGAAAAATAACCCATGCTATAATTACACAATGTTAGGTTCCATATTAGGTGCTACAACCCAAGAACGAGATCTAGGTGTCATAGCGGATAACACATTGAAATCGTCGGTGCAGTGTGCTGCGGCAGTCAAAAAAGCAAACAGAATGTTGGGAATTATTAGAAAGGGAATGGTGAATAAAACGGAAAATGTCATAATGCCTCTATATCGCTCCATGGTGAGACCGCACCTTGAATATTGTGTACAATTCTGGTCGCCACATCTCAAAAAAGATATAATTGCGATGGAGAAGGTACAGAGAAGGGCTACCAAAATGATAAGAGGAATGGAACAGCTCTCCTATGAGGAAAGACTAAATAGGTTTGGACTTTACAGCTTGGAGAAGAGATGGCTGAGGGGGGATATGATAGAGATGTTTAAGATCATGAGAGGTCTTGAACGAGTAGATGTGACTCAGTTATTTTCTCTTTCGGATATTAGAAAGACTAGGGAGCACACCACGAAGTTAGCATTTGGCACATTTAAAACTAATCGGAGAAAGTTCTTTTTCACTCAACGCACAATTAAACTCTGAAATTTGTTGCCAGAGGATGTGGTTAGTGCAGTTAGTATAGCTGTGTTTAAAAAAGGATTGGATAAGTTCTTGGAGGAGAAGTCCATTTCCTGCTATTAATTAAGTTCACTGAGGGGTAGATTTTCAAACGAGCGCGAACAGCCTACTTTTGTTTGCGCTCCAGGCGCAAACAAAAGTACACTGGATTTTAGTAGATACGCGCATAGTCGCGCGTATCGGCTAAAATCCTGGATCGGCGCGCGCAAGGCTATCGATTTCGTATAGCCTGCGCGCGCCGAGCCGCGCAGCCTACCCCCGTTCCCTCCTAGGCCGCTCCGAAATCGGAGCGGCCTAGAAGGGAACTTTCCTTTGCCCTCCCCTCACCTTCCCCTCCCTTCCCCTACCTAACCCACCCGCCCGGCCCTGTCTAAACCCCGATCCTACCTTTGTCGGGGGATTTACGCCTCCCAGAGGGAGGCGTAAATCCCCGCGCGCGAGCGGGACCCCTGCGCGCCGGGCCGCGACCTGGGGGCGGGTACGGAGGGCGAGGCCACGCCCCCGGACCGCCCCGGGGCGTAGCCACGCCCCCGTACCCGCCCCCAAAACGCTGCCGGCACGCCCCCGAAACGCCGCGCAATCCGGCCCCGCCCCCCGACACGCCTCCCGACACGCCCACTCCGAAAACCCCGGGACTTACGCGAGTCCCGGGGTTGTGCGCGCGCCGGTGAGCCTATGTAAAATAGGCTCACCGGCGCGCAGGGCCCTGCTCGCGTAAATCCGCCCGGTTTTGGGCGGATTTAGGCGAGCAGGGCTCTGAAAATCTACCCCTTAGAGAATAGCCACTGCTATTACTAGCAATGGTTACATGGAATAGACTTAGTTTTTGGGTACTTGCCAGGTTCTTATGGCCTGGATTGGCCACTGTTGGAAACAGGATGCTGGGCTTGACGGACCCTTGGTCTGACCCAGTATGGCATGTTCTTATGTTCTTTTCTTCTCATCTTGAGCTTTACATTTGGAAAAAAATAAAAAGCAAATTAAAAACAATATGGTGTAGATTTAAAAAAAAAAAACGCACACGTCTATGTGGTGCACTACCCGGTGCGCGCACATGGACTTGTGATTTTATAACATGCGTGCGCCGCTGCACACGTGTTATAAAATCGCGGACGGTGCGCACAAGGGGGGGGTTAGACATAGGCCATAATCACATGGCAATGCATCGTCTGGCTTCCCCAGTTCCCTCCCAGTCCGTTCCAATTAAGGAGTGGACTGGGAGGGAACTTCCCTACCCCCTACCCTAACCTCCCTTCCCCTATCCTAGGCTCCCCCCCCAGTTTTTTACCTTATTTTTTGCTCTTGCAAAGGAGCTGTAGCGAGTTGCCTGTGCGTGATCCCCCAGCACAGCGGCAAATGGCCGCTGTACCTGGCACCTCTAGCCCCACCCCCCGGACAACCCCTCTGCCGAGGCCCGACTCTTGTCCTGTGTTTTACATGTGCGGGCCATTAAAAATCCGGCAGTATATCTTTTATATTCTGCCATACTCAGATAAGATGTTAACTCCTTTCAACAGGCAGTAGCTTACCCCATCCATGGGGGGTCCTATAGGCACATATGGGGTAGAAGTGATCCCAGTCACTCCTGCCCTGCTAAGCCTCTGTTGCAAAGTGGCAATGGCCAGCCCTGAGGCCAGCACACTATTTTGTTTTACAGCCTTGCAACAGAACGGTGCCAGGCTCAAGACTGGTTGGTGCCATTTTGAAACTGAGATCTGGTGGGGTAGGAATGAATAGCAATTTTCTTTTTTTTAAATTGTGGCAGTGCTGGGGATGAGGATGATTTGGTAGGAACCATTTCCTTTTCTTTCATTTTTTTTAGGTAAATTTTGTTTCAGCTTTGTGAAATGAAATAAACCCAAATAAAGAAAAAAAAATGAACGAAGAAAATTTTTTTTTTTTTTTGTGCGCAGTAAAATATAAAAGTGTTTTGTGTGCGTGAGCTAAAAATGTAGCATGCATGCAAAAAAAGGCATGGGAAGGGTCATTTTCAATCAACCTGCATAGACTAAAGTCTGGGGGTGCTTTCTACTCACAGACTTTAGTCAGCATTTTAAATGGCGCTTTCTGAGCATAAGAAGGATGTGCATTTGTTTTGAAGGTATACATTTTTTCATAATGAAAAAGTCAATTTTTGTTTCATTCTGAGGGAAATGAATTGAAAATAGACATTTATTTATTTAAAATATTTCTATCCCACCTACTTAGGCAGGTTACAAACAGAACATTCATGTTAACATACATAGACAGGTAAGATAACTTTCAAACAAGTTCATAGGGCAGCATATTCGCCGCGTAGCTTCCCCATAGTATTTTATAACCCACGGGTATGAAACAGTTGTAATTTATAAAACATGCATATCTCTACCCCGCAGCATACGCGCATTTGTATGCTTATATGTGAAGACATGCAATGCTTTGGAACTGCGCACATCAATCCATTGAACGCACATATGTTTCCCACCTATTTTAAAGATGCATGTTTGGATATTTTCGTAGCGTATCGCCACGCGATGGCTAGTTCGGGGCGGAGTTGGCCCTGGAAGAGGAGGAGTCGGGGCGGACGCAGCGGAAACTTTGCTGGCGGCGAAAAGGTAAGAACCCTTTTCGCTGCCAGTAGCGCGCCCAATAGCACCACCATTTACGATGGCGCTATCGGGTGCGAAAGCCGGCAGCGATCGCACCGCGGAGGTGCGATCGCTGCCGGCTATCGCAGGCCCACCCCTCGCTTCGTCCCCCTCCCCCCGTTACCGCCAGATTCTCTAAGGTCTGCGACCTTAGAAAATCCAGGCCTTAGTCCCGATTTATGTGCATCAGCCAATTTTAAAACATGCGTGGGCAGAAGAAAATAACCAGTTTACCATTTAGTCCAGCAGATCTCCTGGTCCTTCTCCAAGTCATCAAGACCTTCTTGGTTTTTCAGCCTGAGCCTCCCGAGTTCACCCAGTGAGTACTGCACAGTAAACACATTTAATAAAGCTTACACCAGATAACTAGCAGATGTAAACATACGCAAGTAAGTTGGAAAATATACATGTATGTCTTTGAAATTGGCAATTTATATGCCCTGGAATGCCCCAGACTGCCCCTTCTGTACATGTGTATATGTTTACATGAAAGCGAAAATCCGCACATATTTTTTGAAACATTTCATTATTATCCAGCTGGCAAGTCGGGATAAAAATCAGTGAGCTGCAACAACAATATGAAGGCTGGTTGGTAAAGGGCAGTAAACGCCACACCAGCAAGTTACCCTCATGTTCTCTTTTCCTCATTATCCCATGTCCCTTTGAAATCTTTCATCATTTTTGTCTTCACCACCTTCTCTGGAAGGGCATTCCAGGCAACATTGGTTCTCTGTCATCCTTCCTGGAGTTTCATTTCATGACCCCTAGCTCTACTGATTTCTTTCCAACAGAGGTGGTTTATTGAACGTGCATCATTAAAACCTTTCAAGTATCTGAAGGTCTGTATCATATCTCACCTGCACCTCCTCTCTTCCAGGGTATATATATTTAGGTCCTTAGCCTCTCCTTATAAGTCATTTGATGGAGACACCCTACCATTTTGGTTGCCCTTCTCTGGACCACCTCCATCCTGTCTCTGTCCCTTTTAAGATACGGTCTCCAACATTGAAATTATCGGATCAATGTGTGGTGGCAGTTAAAAAAGTAAATAGAATGTTAGGAATTATAAGGAAGGGAATGGTGAAGAAAATGAAAAATGTAATAATGCCTCTATATTGCTCCATGGAGAGACCGCATCTTGAAAATGGTGTACAATTCTGGTCGCCGCATCTCAAAAAAGATATAGTTGCGATGGAGAAGGTACAGAGAAGGGCAACCAAAATGATAAAAGGGATGGAACAGCTGTTCAGCTTGGAGAAGAGACGGCTGAGGGGGGATATGATAGAGGTTTTTAAAATCATGAGAGGTCTTGAATGAGTAGATGTGAATTGGTTATTTACACTTTCGGATAATAGAAGGACTAGGGGGCACCCCATGAAGTTAGCAAGTAGCACATTTAAGACTAATCGGAGAAAATTCTTTTTCACTCAATGCACAATTAAGCTCTGGGAATTTGTTGCCAGAGGTGGGTAGTGCAGTTAGTGTAGCTGGGTTCAAAAAAGGTTTGGATACGTTTTTGGAGGAGAAGTCCATTAACGGCTATTAATCAAGTTGACTTAGGGAATAGCCACTGCTATTAATTGCATCAGTAGCATGGGATCTTCTTGGTGTTTGGGTAATTGCCAGGTTCTTATGGCCTAGTTTGGCCTCTGTTAGAAACAGGATGCTGGGCTTGATGGACCCTTGGTCTGACCCAGCATGGCAATTTCTTATGTTCTTATATTCCAGATCTACTGGAGAAAACAAATGTCCCTGCTGACTCTCAGGTCACTTAGCTCAAAATCCCATGCAGGCAGGTTTTCAGGTCCAAGTTCCTCAGCCAATCTTTGTTGCTGCAGACTCATCCTTCCCACTTCGATTCTCAGGATCCTCAGAAACAGGGACAAAAGGCTCTCTTCCCTCCTTTTCTCTCTTTCTCTGCTGCCCAGGAGATCCAAAGCTTGGGTTCAGAGATTCTCCACCTCCTACTGGTATCTGGGGGTCAGCTGACTTCTTGCTATTTGTGCAGCTCCTCCCCTCCCTTCCAGCTTGAATCTTTTTGCCTGTTGACCCTTTCCGGGTGAGTTCCGTAGACTGCAGCTCAAAGCTAAGAAAACAGTTGTTTTAGTTACAGATGTTTTTCCTTCAGCCAGGATGGTGCACGCACAGCCTTCAGTTCTCACCCAACTCCTTTTTCTCTCTCTAATACTATGGCAATTAGAGACCCCAGGCTAAGCAAAACAATTCTGAAACACTAGCTTGGCTTCTTGTCCCAGGTCCTCCTCCTAGTATTTCATAAACTCAGAGGGACAAGGAGGCAACCTTTTGAAAACGGGCTCACATGTTTTTATTTTTCACATTCAGTGCTAGCTCTATCATATCTATTACATGAATGAGACATTGTAAAGCCTCATTAATATTAGACAAAAGAGGCAAAAAGAACTGTATGTTATCAGCATGCCATTTATAACCCAGAGTAAGAGCTGCTAATATCCTGCAAATGGGATGCATATATATTTATTACATAGAACAATTGGTAACATATTTGGTTAACAGAAGAATAATTACATGGTAGCATCTATGATTAACAGAAGAATAATTACATTGTAATACATAATTAACTAGTTAAGTAATACGTAAAAATAAAATGTTAAGAGAAAGGCGTTAACATATGTAAGTTGAACTAATTACAGTTGGTAGCATGTATAGCTAACAGTAAGATAATTAGGTAAGTCAGTCAGTAAGTAATGATGAAGAGTTAAGAGAATATCGATAGCACAAGAGAGTCAGACAGATTTGTGATAGTGTTAAGAGAATGGCCATAGCCTATGTTGGTTTAAAATATGGAAGATTGGGTGGCTGAGGTGTAGGGTTCGGTTTACGTGAGTGACTACTTGGTGGACTACATGATCGGTGATAGATGTTAGTCAAATGCTTGTTTGAAAAGCCATGTTTTTATTTTTTTCTTGAAGGTCTGTGTGGATGGTTCTGTGCGGAGGTCGGGAGGCATGGCGTTCCAGATTGATGGTCCTGCTATCGAGAATGTTTGATCTCTTGTAGAGGAGAGGTATGTGAGTTTGGGGGAGGGTGTGTGGATGGTTCCTTGGTATGCAGATCTGGTGGGTCTGTTGGATGTATGGAAACGTGCAACCAGTGTATGTCTTCATTGAATAGTAGGTCTTTTAGTATGGGGGTGATATGGTCTTTCTTTCGTGTATTGGTGAATATTCTGGCTGTGGCATTCTGTAGCAATTGTAGGGGTTTGATGGTGGAGGCTGGGAGGCCTAAGAGGAGGGGGTTGCAATAGTGAATTTTGGAGAAGATGATGGTCTGCAGAACAGTTCGAAATTCATTGACATGTAGGAGGGGTCTTAATTTCTTTAATACATGTAGTTTGAAATAGCAGTCTTTTAACGTGGATTTAATGAAAGTTTTTAGGTTCAGATGGTTGTCGAATGTGACGCCTAGGTTTCGTGCTTGTGTTGTGAAAGGTATGGGGGTGGGCGAAGCGTTGTAGTTTGTGTTACAAATGGTGGGGGCATTAGGAGATATGACGAGGATTAATGTTTTGGTGGTGTTTAGCACTAAGTTCGTGTTTGTGAAAAGTTGAAAAGTTTTCACAACTATATGTTGAAAAGTGAGGACAGGCCTTACACTGACATGTTTCAGTTGGATTGGAAGGCGACCCTCAGAAAAAGAGAGGTTCTGAGGTAAAGCTTTTGCAAAATTTTTGTGCAGGGCCAATCACTGAGCAGGAGTCTAATGTACATGTTGAGCTATTCATAGTGAAATTAACTCCTTTATCTTAGGGCTTGAAAACTCCGTGAAGCATTCACATTCACGGCTTAAAGGTCTACTTGAGGATAGGTTCACATCCGCTGAGGAGGAGCAGGCTGTCTCTGGACGTCTGAAAAAATCTGAAAATTTTTTAGATATGCTAGTTTGTTTTGAAAAAAATCAAAGAGGCCCCTTCAGGACCCTCACTGCTGCCTCAGGGCCTTCTTGGGCCCTTCTATTCCTCCCCCACCTTCACCTATAACCTGTGGCCAGGGCATCCCCAGCCTGGGGGGAACTAAACTCAGCCAGGGCATGCCTGGGCCTCTTGACCCTCATGTTTCCCTCTAATAAAACAGGGCTGAAGCCTCTCCAGGCCCCAACTTACACTTTTCATGGGGAGTCTTCATTCTAGAAAGGGGCAGGAATGATTGATGCCTAGTCATTCGCACCCTGCTGACTTCCCTTTAAAAATGGCCCAGCCAAATTTGACATCTACAAAATGACCCTGGTCTCCAGGCCAGCTGACATTATTTTATTGTACAACCATGCAAACATAGAAACATAGAAATGACGGCAGAAAAAGACCAATTGGCCCATCCGGTCTGCCCAGCAAACTCCCATACTTATTTTCCCATACTTATCTGTTTCATCGACCACCAAGTTCAGGGCCCTTGTTGGTAACTGTTTGTTTCAAATTTCCTGCTACCCCCTGCCATTGATGCAGAGTAATGTTGGAGTTGCATCAAAGGTGAGCATAAGGTTTAATGGTTAAGGGTAGTAACCGCCGAATCAAGCAATGCTTGTTTACCCAGACTGCACAGATCAATGCCTTGTTGGATGCTGTCTGAATGTAAATCCTCTTTTCCACATTTCCCCCTGCCGTTGAAGCGGAGAGCAAAGCTGTATATGCGTTCAAAGTGAAGTATCAGGCTTAATTGGTTTAGGGTAGTAACCGCCGCAATAAGCAAGCTACCCCCATGCTTATTTGTTTACCCAGACTGTATAGTTCAGTCCTTGTTATTGTCTGAATGCAAATCCTCTTTTCCACATTTCTCCTTGCGTTGAAGCAGAGAGCAATGTTGGAGTTGCATTAACCATGTGAAGGCTTATTGAGTAAGAGTAGTAATCACCAGGTATTAGCCACCATTCCAGAAAGCGACCCCCATGGGTCTTCTCTTCATTCCCATCCTCTAGCCTTTATGGATCCAGTGTATATCCTATGCCCCTTTGAAATCCTTCACAGTTTTAGTCTTCACCACTTCCTCCAGAAGGGTATTCAAGGCATCCACCACCCTCTCCGTGAAGAAATACTTCCTGACATTGGTTCTGAGTCTTCCTTCCTGGAGTTTCAAATCATGACCCCTAGTTCTACTGATTCTTTTCCAACACAAAAGGTTTATTGATGACCATGGATCATTAAAACCTTTCAAGTATCTGAAAGTCTGTATAATATCACCCCTGCTCCTCCTCTCCTCCAGGGTATACATATTTAGGTTCTTCAGTCTCTCCTCATAAGCCATTTTATGAAGACCATCTACCTTTTTGGTCGCCCTTCTCTGGACCGCCTCCATCCTGTCTCTGTCCCTTTGGAGATACTAGCACAGTCATACACCCTATGGGAAGGCAGAGCCTCAGCCTCCTTCTTTGAGAACACATCAGAGTATGGTACTGGGAGCCCAATCAGGTCAGCTGCAATGAACCCCAGTCACCAGGGCAAGCCCAGCACGATGGAATGTACCGTATTGTTGTTGATATGAAAGACCATGATCTCAATGTGTAACAAGCCGCTGCTTAGGTGCAAGGGTGCCGTAGTTTGGGTGATCCGGCCAAGGAGAGGATCCCCATGAATCGAGGAGAGGACTAGAGGAATCTCTCTGGTAACCATGGAAAGCTGCAAGTGGTCATTGAGGGCTTTCATTATGAAATTCCCCCTGGCATCTAAGTCCAATAGGGCCTAAGTAGGAAATTATAGATTATTGCCAGTGATAGTCACTGGGAGCAGTAGTTGAGGAGCAGGAGTCATTAAGCCTAGGATTGCATCCCCACCAGATCCTAGTCTCGTTAGTTTTCCAGCCTCAGTGGACAACGCACCAACTGGTATCCAACCTCTGCACAGTAGAAGCATAGTCCCAGCTGACATTGACAGAGCTTTTCTTCAGGGGTGAAGTGCCCCTGGCTAAGCTCCTCCTCCAGGTGCTTGGGCTTGTGGTACCATCCGTATGTATGGCCCACTTGAGTGAAGTCAGAGAGCGAGAGCTATCACAATAGCAGGACCCAAATTATGGACTACATTACCGTTGGAGCTGAGGATGCAGGCAGATTTTATGATTTTTAAATAAACTTTAAAAACTTGGCTATTTAAGAAAGCATTCATAGAAACATAGAAACATAGAAACATAGAAATGACGGCAGAAGAAGACCAAACGGCCCATCCAGTCTGCCCAGCAAGCTTCACACACTTTTTTCTCTCATACTTATCTGTTTCTCTTAGCTCTTGGTTCTATTTCCCTTCCACCCCCACCATTAATGTAGAAAGCAGTGGTATCAGAATGATCAAGATTGTGGCTGGATCCCTTAAGGCATTTTATTTAATTGATTTTTTTAATGTTAATTTTAATAATTTATTTTCTTATATTATACATTTATTTTATTTTATGATTTTATATTATTTATTTTATTTTCATAAATCTTTGTTAACCATCATGATTGAAACCAGAATGTCAGTATATAAAAGTTTTAAATAAATAAATACATACAAATAAAACAGTAGAGAGGGGATGCAGACTGGGGTCTATTATATCCTGCTACCTCCTGGCACATCCCCAACAAGACTGGGGTCAGACTGAGCTTACTTCCTCCTGACATGTCTCTATCAACAATATCGGGGCCTGTGACATCCTGCTTCCTCCTGATACATCCCCATCAGCAACACTGGATTTTGTCACATCATACTACCTTCTATCATATCATTGGGGCCTGTCAAATCCTGCAGCCTCTGAATACATTGCCATCAACAACACTTGGGCATGTCACTTCCTGATGCCTCCTGACACATCCCCAACAAGACTGGGGTCTGTCACATCCTGATGCCTCATGACGTCCTCAACAACAAGACTGTGGTTGGATTCAGCTTACTTCCTTCTGTCACATCCCCATCAACAGCACCGGGGCTTCACTCCTCCTCCTCCTCCTCCTATATACTGATATGTGCCTTTCAACAACACTGGGCCTGTCACACACTGCTACCTTCTGTCACGTCCACATCAATAACACTGGACTTAACTTCTCTTCCTACCTACTGACACTTCCCAACAATAACACTGAGGTTTCACTCCTCCTCCTACCTCCTGACATGTCCCTATCAACAACACTGGGGCTTCCATTTCCTGTTTCCTCTGGACAAGTGTCCAACAACAACACTGG
Source organism: Rhinatrema bivittatum (assembly GCF_901001135.1). Taxonomy (NCBI): domain Eukaryota; kingdom Metazoa; phylum Chordata; class Amphibia; order Gymnophiona; family Rhinatrematidae; genus Rhinatrema; species Rhinatrema bivittatum. The sequence goes on along the minus strand of NC_042620.1, from coordinate 340,172,682 downwards.
GGCCTGTCACTACAAGGGTCTAGCAGAATATCCAACAGCAGCCTTACACTGCTATACTCCTAAACCAACGGTGCAGGAGTCTGACAGCACATCCAGCAGCAATATACATTGCCATAAACCTCACACATCCTCAGGGGTCTGATATATCCTTCTTCTGCCTGCCTTGTTCCAAGCAACATAGCAGGGTCATAACTCCACTGAGTTCCTCTGCCTGCTTTTCCCAAATCACCACCACTGAGGCATAACTCCACTGAGTTCCTCTGCCTGCTTTTCCCAAATCACCACCACTGAGGCATAACTCCACTGAGTTCTTCTGCCTGCTATGTTCCAAGCACCATCGCAGGGTCATGACTCCACTGAGTTCTTCTACCTGCTATGTTCCAAACATATGTACATATGTAACTGTACAATACAATCGACTGACCAGCACCATTTTGTTGACTTGAAACTTGGCGCCAGTCGGAGGACTAGCTGACGTCCTTTTTAAAAAGGAAGCCGGAGGGGCAGGAGTAACTTCTACCCCTTTCTAGGATGAAGTACCCCCTCGGAAGGGATAGGTGTGGGCTGGGGAAGGCCCCAACCCGGGAAGGGGGGGGGGGGGGCACAAGAGGTGCCATGGCCAGGCTTGGCTCAGCCCAGAAGGCCCTGTACATGGTTATGGATGGATGGATGGTTGGGGAGCCTATGGAGGCCCCAGGATCTGAGGCAGCAGTGGTGAGGCCCGTTTTGATTTTATCTTTTGGTGGGGTTTATTTAATGTTCATTTCAGTTTGGCAAATCAACCGAATCAAAGTAAACATTAGCAAACAAAAAAAATAAACTCCCCACCTTCCAAATGAAAAAATGAATTGAAACAACCTTTTTCTTCCTGCTCATCGCTAATGCATAAATTCTGCTTTGAACATGTGCAGATAACGAGCCCGGACGTACACTCACAAGGTTTGCACTTACTCAGGAGCAGGTGGAGCTTTGTGCAAATATATTTACTGTCCCTACCCATCTATGCCTCCCAGAATGAATGAACCCCTTTAATAGCCAATGCACAACATTTTAGCTTACAACTGCATTAAAAAAAAAAAAAAACGTCTTGGAAGGGATTATACATTATCAGTAGGCACGTTTGCCATAAAAATGTAGCATCTGTGTGGTAATAATGTCTAAGTAATAAATAGCATGAGACTCAGTGTGTGCAAACTAAACTTAGCATGTGTAGCCTTCTTTTCCTCAAGGCCCCTTGCTGGAAACCTGTATAGACGTAAGCCTGGCACATGGGACTGCTTGTAGGCATTGAAAACAAAAAAAAAACAGTGGAGCATCTAAATTGCACAGGAAGAGGTAAAAGAAAAGCCTTCCTCCAGGAGAGGGAAAAACCAGATCGCAGCACAGACCTCAGATGTCTGCCAAAGCGGGTAGGACGTGGTAACAGAAGGGGCCTCAGCCGGGCACATCCATTCCATTAACACCAGGGAGGGAAATCTGCCAGCCTAGCATCCAACCATCCATTTTGTGTGAGCAATGGCACACAGTACCAGAGTAAATGAGGGCAGTTAAAGACCCAATTGGTCCATCCAGTCTGATCTTTCTGAAATTTGTTTTTGACTCCTTGCTTTATATCTCTTTGACAGTCTTTTTTTTTCCACTTGAGATTTTGTCATCATGATTTCGTTCCTTGTCTCATTCAGCTTTTCCAGATATTCTTCCCCGTGGTTCCTCTTTTTCTGGATCCTTTGTACTTTTTAAATGCTGATCTTTTAGCCTTCATTTTTTTTCAGCCATCTCTTTGGAGAACCATATTGGTTTCTTTTTCCTCTTATTTTTATTTACTTTTCTTACATAAAGGTTGGTTACCTTTAGTATAGCTCTTTTGTGTTTAGCCCACTTTTGTTCCACTTCAGCTGTCTTCTCCCAGCCATCCAACTCCTTCTGAAGGTATTTCCCCCATTTTACGGAAGTGTGCATTTTTGAAGTCCAGAACTTTGAACGTCACATGACTTGTCTCTGTCTCGGGCAGTTATATCGTGCAATCTTTGAGCGGTGAGTGCTCAGGTGGGCACAAACCTGGGCATTTGAGATACGGTCTCCATTCGCGTGTATCAGATCCATTCCTTCTCTTTGAATTCCATCGCCGTTTGTTTGGGCTTGGCCGCTCGGAGGTCATCCCCAATCTCTCTACTTCTTACAGATTCTTTAGAAGGGATACACCAATCCACATCCGGCAGATTAAAATCTCCAATGATCAATGCCTTTCCCTTTCCATCCCACATTCTGGATGTCTTTGGCCAGATCTCTGTCCAGTTTCTCTCTCTCTCTCTGAGTCAGAGGCCTGCAGACTACTCCAGTGTAAATGGAAGTGCCATTGGCTTTTTTTTTTAAAGACAACCCACAGTGCTGCTTCTTTTCCCCACAAATTCTACACTTCAGTTGCTTGGATCTTGTTTTTGGCATGATGAGCTACTCTTCCCCCTTTTCTGTCATCTCTGTCCTTCCTGAATCGGTTATAAGCCTATTCATGAGATTCAGTGAGCCATGTCTTTGTAATAACAGCAATATTCAATCCTGCCTCCACTATTAGGGCCCGCAGACCTGGAACTTTATTGCCCAAAGTTTGAGCATTTCTATTCATTGCTCTCTCTCTCTCTCTTTCTTTCTCTGTACCATTATGATTGGTTCTTGGCCTTTTGGCTAAGTTCAAGTATAGCAATAATCAAAGGTGGACAAAACAGAAACACACTACATTCAAATAAAAAATGCATGAAATGATAATCTGAAAGATCAGTGCAAAATCTAGATAACTGAGGAGTATTCCAAAAATATATATTCGCAACATAAAAATAATCATAATCCATATATCATCCTAGAGTACCCCAACACAGCCCGTGTTTCGTTATGGGGCTGTGTCAGGGACAAAGAATCCTAAGATGAAATAAAGGCATGTATTAATGGACAGATCAGAGAAAAAAAGATATATATATATACGGTATGTACCAAAGACTGCAAAAAAGCATATGCAAATCACCTAATGCCGAACAATTTCAATACAGCAGTATCTCAGGTAAATATGAAGGCTAAACAAGCTCTATCATAGTTAGGGAGCAGAGTCCTTTTAACCCTGAGAGTTTATGAAAGGCACCAACAAGGGCTCCCACTTGATCTAACATGGCCAACTGAAACAAGTCCAAGTCCCAAAGCAATACACATAAAATGAGAAACAAACAAAAGCAGTCAAAGTGTATAGTGATAATAGTCTCACAACAAAAATGAGAAGTGCCATATATAAACATAATGCGATCGATCCTGCACTGTAAAAAGGCAGAGCACTCAATCTCATGGATAAGATCATAAGGATGAAGAGACTGTAATCTAAAGATCCAGCATTGTTCTCATTGAACCCAAATTGTCCCCCACTCAACTGCCATGATACCTGACCAATGATAAAAAAAAAACCCCCGAAGGTTAGTAATCTCATATGCACGGCAATGCATTGGGGCCTTCCCCAGTTCCCTCCCAGTCTGCTCTAATTAAGGAGTGGACTGGGAGGGAACTTCCCAACCCCCTAGCCTAACCTCCTTTCCCTTTCCCCTATCCCTATCCTAAATCCCCCCAAATTTCTTGTCCTACCTTATGCTCCTGCTTCTGAGCAGGAGCAAATTGCGCGCGCCGGCACCCTGCTGGAGCGCGATCACCCGGTACAGCAGCAAATGGCCGTTGTGCCGGGTGCCTCTAGCTCCACCCCGCCCCATCCCCGGACTGCCCCTTTCACTAACCCCGGGACTTACACGCGTCCCGGGGGTTTACGTGCGTGGTCGGGCCCTTTGAAATTTGGTCCGGCACGCATAAAGCCCGGCCACACGTGTAAACCCCTAAGTTTCACGTGCGTAAGTCTTTTAAAACCCGCCCTTATGGGTCACTGGAACATTTCCAGCTCTCCAGTAGAACAAAATGAAAAAAACATGCTCTTCACACATCATAAGAACATAAGAACATAAGAAAATGCCATACTGGGTCAGACCAAGGGTCCATCAAGCACAGCATCCTGCTTCCAACAGTGGCCAATCCAGGCCATAAGAACCTGGCAAGTACCCAAAAACTAAGTCTATTCCATGTTACCATTGCTAATGGCAGTGGCTATTCTCTAAGGGGCGGATTTTAAGAGCCCTGCTCGCCTAAATCCGTCCAAATCCGGGCGGATTTAGGCGAGCAGGGCCCTGCGCGCCGGTGAGCCTATTTTACATAGGCCTACCGGCGTGCGCAGAGCCCCGGGACTCGTGTAAGTCCCGGGGTTTTCGGAGGGGGGCGTGTTGGGGGCGGGCCCGAACCGCGCAGCGTTTTGGGGGCGTGTCGGGAGCGTTCCGGGGGCGGGCCCGGGGGCGTGGCCGCGCCCTCTAGACCCGCCCCCAGGTCGCGTCCTGGCGCGCTAGTGGCCCGCTGGCGCGCGGGGATTTACATCTCCCTCCGGGAGGCGTAAATCCCCCGACAACGGTAAGGGGGGGGTTTAGACGGGGCCGGGCAGGTGGGTTAGGTAGGGGAAGGGAGGGGAAGGTGAGGGGAGGGAATGGAGGTAGGCTGCGCGGCTCGGCGCGCGCCGGCTATACATAATCGATAGCCTTGCGCGCACCGATCCAGGATTTTAGCGGCTATGCGCGTATCTACTAAAATCCCGCATACTTTTGCTTGTGCCTGATGCGCCAGCAAAAGTACGCCTATTCGCGGTATTTGAAAATCTACCCCTAAGTGAATCCAACCTATGCAGTCTATGAGGAAAAAGCCATGCAAAAATGGCAAAAGTTACTTTCTACATTTACCAAAGAATAAACAGTCATGCATCAGAATCTTCCCTCTCCTACCTCTTCTGCAGAGGAAAACATATATTTGGCCTAGAACAAATCTCATAGATCACCCTCATTTCAATACAGGAGGCGATGCTCCCCAGAAGACCTTAACAACCAGTTGGATTCACAGCTCCCTCTATTAGATCTCACCGACCCGAACACTGCCATTCGTTCATGGAACAACATAACAGAAAATATAGCTAACAAGCTCTGCCCTTCAACTACAAAAAAAGCTCACACCAATGCCTCCAACAGACAACCATGGTTCACCAAAGAACTTAGAAAACTAAAACAAAGCTTAAGAAAGAAAGAAGTGACTTGGCGTAAAACCCCTTGTGACATTACCATTTCTTCATACAAATCCACTCTATATCAGTACAAAGCCCTCACCTCAAAATCAAAAAAAGATTATTTTGCATCTAAGATTCACAACCTGGTCTTTGATGCAAAAGCTCTTTTCGCTTATGTCTCCAGCCTCACTCAAACCATACCGCGAGAAATCCCCGGCGACATGGCACAGTCTAAAGCTGATGAACTCGCTCAGTTTTTCCAAGATAAAATCAACAATCTTTTAACTCAACTGCCTTCCAATACTGCTGAGGCCCTTCCAACATGTCAACATTCGACCTTCAAAAACTCCAGCCTAAACACTTTTGAACCCGTCTCTTCCACCGAGATACAATCCATCTTGAGAAGAATGAAACCTTCGTCTCATCCTGCAGACCACATCCCTACCAAACTTCTTCTATCTATTCCAGACACAATAACCACATCATTGACTAACATCATCAACTGCTCTCTAGCCCAAGGATCCTTCCCAGATGATCTCAAAATGGCTTCAATCTCACCCCTCCTAAAGAAGCCTAACCTTGATCCGAAAGACCCCAACAATTTCCGCCCCATAGCTAACCTTCCATTCATCGCCAAGATCATGGAAAAACTAGTCAACACTCAACTCTCAAACTACATCGAAGACAACAATCTCCTCTTCGCCCCACAACACGGATTCCGAAAAAATCGAGGCACAGAATCCCTCCTTATCTCTTTGACAGACCATATCTTACTGGGCCTTGACAAAGGAAATTCATACCTGTTGATCTTGCTAGACCTTTCCGCAGCGTTCGACACGGTCAACCACGCCATCCTCCTAAACCAGTTGTCATCCATAGGAATCAGCGGCACCGTCCTTTCCTGGTTTAAAACCTTTCTCAACAATAGAGGTTACAAAGTTAAACTCCAAAATAAGGAATCCTCTAGATTTAACTCTACCTTAGGAGTCCCACAAGGTTCGTCTTTATCTCCGACTCTTTTCAATATTTACCTACTTCCTCTCTGCCAACTTCTCACCGACCTCAATCTAAAGTTTTTCCTATACGCAGATGACATTCAAATCATCATCCCTATCAAAGACACATACTCTAACACTCTTGACTACTGGGAATCATGCCACAAAAAAATCAAACAACTACTCAACAGTCTACATCTCATCTTAAACTCCTCTAAGACTGAAATCCTACTCATCTCTCCGGAGAACACCTCCAACAGTACTCTTCCCACAAATCTGCCTACCACTCAAGCTAGAGACCTAGGAGTAATAATTGACAACCGGCTTAACTTCAAGGCACACATTAACAAAACAACCAAAGACTGCTTCTTTAAACTCCAGGTTTTGAAAAGGATAAGACCTCTGTTCCACGCTCAAGACTTCAGAACGATCATCCAAGCAGTTATCTTTTCGAAACTGGACTACTGCAATTCCCTATTGCTAGGTCTACCTTCATCATACTCCAAACCCCTACAGATGGTTCAAAATTCTGCAGCCCGAATTTTGTCAGGCGCAAGGAAAAGAGACCACATATCCCCCGTCCTGAAAGAGCTTCACTGGTTACCCGTATACTTCCGCATCATGTATAAAGCCATAACTACCACCTACAAAACTATACATCAACTCACCACTCTCGATCTTCAATTCCCCCTCCTAGTACATAATTCTACTAGACCTACTAGAGATGCTTATAGAGGCTCCCTCCAAGTTCCCCCAGCGAAAACGACCAGACACATTACCACAAGAGATCGCGCCACCTCCACAGCTGGCCCTCTTCTGTGGAATTCCATTCCCACAGACCTCAGACAGGAGCCCTGCCTCCTAACTTTTAGGAAAAAACTCAAGACTTGGTTATTCAAGCAAGCTTTTCCGGACACAACCCAATGACACAATCCAATGACTCCAAAAACACCATTCTCTTGTATTTAACATCTATTTTGTATATTAGTTTGTACACTATATTTAATTTGTATATTGTTTAACTATTTCTCTTCTCTCCTTTCTCTTCCTTCTCCAAGTTCGGCTTCCCTTGTTAAATGTAACTGTACCTTCCGTCACCACAGTTCTAGTTTTTGTATATAATGCACTCCTGTTCTATGTAAACCAGCAAGATATGTCTTCATGATTGCCGGTATATAAAAATCCTAAATAAAATAAATAAAATAAATAAAATAAAATCTATCATGTTGCACTCACCGACCGTGGATCCCCTAGGCCAGCTCCTCCTGCCCTTCAGCGCTTCCTTGCTGTGCCACCAGTCCCCAGGTCCTTAGCTGCAGTGGCTTGTCTCCTCTGTTCGGCTCCACTCACTCTCTCTGTTGCCGGGGCCTGCCCGGCCTCGCCAACACATGGAACACCGCCGGCTTCTGGCCTTACCCAGGGTTCCCCTATACATGCGGCTCTGGCCGCGATTTAAAGGGCCAACGGCGGGAAACCAATGCCAGCCCCGGAGGATGACATCATCGACCCGGGCCTATTTAAGGTTCTTCTGGGCTGACCACAGATGGCTTGGCAATGAGTCTCCGTGTGCTGCTTTCTCTTGGGATCCTGTGCTGCTTCCTAGAAGTACTCCAGTTCCTGACTCCTGTTCCAGTTCTTTGCTCCTCGTGCCTTTTCCCTCGGATGGATCTCTCTGGCTACTGACCCTCGGACTGGACTTCACCTCGCCTGCTAGCCACCTGCCACCGAACCTTGGACTGGGCATCACCCTGCCTGCTAGCTGTCTGCCTCTGACCCTCGTCACACTGATCTTACTGTAGAACATCTCCACAGGGGCCCACTTAAGACCAGCCGGCCCCGGTACCCAAGGGCTCAACCTGTGTGGAATGAGGGCTGGTAGTGGCGAAGCTCCAGCTGGCCCTTGTCTTTCTCCTGCCTCGCCTCCTGATGCTGATGACCTGCGGGGGGGGGGGGGGGGGGGGGGGGTGGGTACCCCTCTCGGGTAGCGACAACACCAACTCAGGCCAAGGGTCCACAGTCTACATTGAGGTCGCAAAAGATTGCCAAGCCTATGGACCCAGTGGAGGCCTCTGCCCTGCAGGCCATACTGGGCCTATCCCAGAAAATCTTTGAGCAGCAGAAGGTGCTGGAGTCTCTCGCCTCAGCTAGCGCTTGGATTCCATGATTCATGCGGGTGCGTCAGTTCCTCCAGCGGTGTATTTCCCCACTATCTTGCCTACTGCACGACCCACTCTGCTACTCCTGACTCCTCCACGCTTCACTGGGGATCCCCAGCACAGCCACAGCTTCTTGAATCAGTGCAACATGCACTTTTGTCTCCAGTCCGTACTCTTCCCTGATGACCTCACCAAGACCAGTTACATTCTCTCCCTTCTGAAAAGTAAGGCCTTGGCTTGGGCCTCTCCCCTTTGGGAGCACTCCAATCCAGTGTTGCAAGACCTACAAGGGTTCCTCACACTTTTCCGCACCGTCTTCGATGATCCCGGGTGGCTGACGATTTCTAGTTCCTCTTTGCTTTACCTGCACCAAGGGTCCCGTTCTCTAAAGGACTATGTAATTGAGTTTTGCACCTTGGCATCGGAATTTCATTGGGGCGAGGACTGCCTACGCTCTATCTTCTTGGATGGTCTGACATCCCGGATTAAAGACGAGCTGGCGGCTCATGAACTACCCACCTCCCTGGATGCCCTCATAGATTTGGCCGGCCACATAGATCGCAGACTCCAGGAGTGGTCCTGGGAGCTACACTCTTCTAAAAGACTTCTACTGGCTTCCCGATCTTCCCAGCATTTTCCCTCTCCCAAGCAGGGTCCCGGGCCTACTACTTCCGAAGAACCCATGCAGTTGGGCCACGGTCGATTGACCCCCGAGGAATGCCTCCGGCACCGATTCTCCGGGCTCTGCCTATACTATGGGAAGCATCTTTTGGCTCACTGCCCAATGCGTCTGAGAAACTCTCAGGCCTAGGTCGCGCTGGGGGACTACTTCTAGGCCTGACATTTCCAGCTCCCCTGCTCACTCTTCCAGTATCCCTTTTCATGGGTGAACACGACTTTCACACCCTGGCTCTTGTGGACTCCGTGACAGGGGGCAACTTCACCCTCAAATAGCTGGTCCTCCGGATTTCCACCTGTCTTGCCCTGTTGCCGCTCATGCTCTCCTTCATTTCCGGTGAGGCCCTGCTGGGCAAAGCCACCCACACCACCATTCCTATCACACTTTGCACCGGTGCCCTACATGAGGAGGCTTTAGCATTTCATGTCATAGACCGGGCCATCCATCCCATTGTGCTCGGCTTGCCTTGGCACCAGAAGCACTCCCCTCAATTCGATTGGGCATCCTTGCAGTTGTCTCAATGGGGACTCTCCTGCCATGCCTCTTGCCTGAAACTGCTGACCACCCAACGCTGCCTCACTACCATGCTCATCCCCGCCAGACTGCCGTCCCACTATGCATCCTACGTGGAGGTTTTTTCTAAGCAGGGAGCGGACACTCTACCACCGCACCATCAATACGACTGTGCCATCAATCTTCTGCCCAACATGGAGCCCTCCACCCCACCCCCGGGGCCAGGTCTATCCATTATCTCTCACTGAGACCAGGGCCATGTCCGAGTATGTGCAGGAGAATTTGGCCAAGGACTTCATCAGCAGGTCCACGTCCTCTGCTGGGGCTGGCTTCTTTTTCGTGGCCAAGAAAGACGGGTCTCTCCGCCCCTGTAATGATTACAGGGGCTTGAATGCCATAACCCAAAAGGATCACTATCCCCTGCCTCTTATTGTGGAATTGTTTGGTCGCCTGCAAGGAGCCAGAATCTTCTCCAAATTTGATCTTCATGGGGCCTATAACCTGATTCGCATCCGGGAAGGAGACGAATGGAAGATGTCCTTTAACACTCGTGACAGCCACTAAGAGTACCTAGTGATGCCGTTTGGATTCTGCAATGCCATGGCCGTCTTCCAAAATATGATGAATGAGGTCTTCCATGACTTGTTATACAAATGCATTGTTGTCTACTTGGATGACATTTTAGTCTTCTCCAAGTATCTTCAGACCCATTGCCCGGATGTCGCCCGAGTGCTCCAACATCTCCGACACAACCAGCTGTTCACCAAACTTGAAAAATGCTCCTTCAATAAGGAAAGCCTGCTGTTTCTAGGCTACATGGTCTCTCGACATGGATTCTGTATGGACCCAGAGAAACTCAAGACTATCCAGGATTGGCCACAGCCTATGGGCCTTACAACGATTTCTTCAGTTCGCCAACTATTACCGTACCTTTATCTCCAGTTATGCCAAGCTAGTGACTCCACTCACAGTCCTGACTCACAAAGGAGCGAACCTCAAACAATGACCTCTTGAGGCCGTAGTAGTGTTCCAGAACTTAAAGGCTGCATTTCTCCAGGAACCTTGTCTCCGGCGCCCCAATCCACTACGTCCCTTCGTGGTAGAAGTTGACGCCTCCTCCGAGGGGTTAGGAGCAGTACTGAGCCAGCATTCCTTCACCGGCACCCTCCACCTGTGTTCCATTTTCTCCAAACAGTTCGCTCCCACAGAACATAACTATGGGATCGGCGATAAGGAGCTCCTGGTGATCAAATTCACCTTCAAAGAATGGCACCCCTGGCTTGAGGGGGCACAACACCCCATCACCGTATACATGGACCATAAAAACCTAGAATACTTACACCAAGCCCAGCAGCTGAACCCACGTCAGGCCCGCTGGGCCGTCTTCTTCACCTGCTTCAATTTCATGCTTCACTATTGTCCCGTAGCCAAGAATCTCAAGGCGGACACTCTTTCCTGCTCTTTCATCGCTGAGGATGTCAACGAACCTCCGTGACACATCATAGACCCTGCACGAGTCTTACTTTCCACCGTCATGGCCATTCCTCTGGGGAAGACAGTTGTTCCTCGCAGGCTCCGCAACAAGATCCTACACTGGGCCCATGACTCCCGCATTGCGGGTCACCCCGGTAGAGCTCGCACCCTCGCCTCTGTCCAACGCTTTTACTGGTGGCCCACGATGAGAAGGGATATCCAAGACTACGTAGATTCATGTCATGTCTGCGCTCAGCAAAAACCCCTGGCGGATCGAATGTGGGCCTTATTACAACTGCTACCAGTGCCCATGGAACCATGGTCACACATCGCCACTGATTTCATCGTGGATCTACCACCATCTGAAGGCAAAATGGTCAACTGGATAGTGGTCGACCACTTCTCTAAGATGGTGCACATTGTCGCCCTGCCCAGCCTTCCCTCTGCTCCTCAGTTGGCACAACCTTTTGTCCAACACATCTTCCATCTCCATGGCCTCCCTAAACATGTGGTGTTGGATCGCAGGACCCAATTTACAGTCAAATACTGGCGGGTTCTCTGCAAAACATTTGACATCACCCTAGATTTCACTGCAGCCTATCACCCGCAAGCGAATGGTCAAGCGGAGAGGACCAATTGGACCACTTAAGCAGTTCCTCCATAGCTAGGTCAACATATGACAGAATGACTGGGCGTTTCTCCTTCCCTGGGCAGAATTCGCATTGAACTCTCATTCCTCCTCCGCCACCAAATCCTCGCCCTTTCAGCTTGTCTATGGCAGGCAACTTCTTCCTCTGCTGCCCATACCTCTGACGGTACCCTCTCCAGCAGCCCAGTTGATGGTGCGGGAACTGCACCTCCTTTGGGGGCACACTCAACTTCTCCTCCAGGAAGCCGGTTGGAGAGCCAAGAAGACCGCTGATGCCCACCAGAGACCAGCTCTGCAATTCAGACCTGGCGAGAAGGTCTGGCTCAGCACCTGATATATTTGCCTCAAACTTCTGTCCATGCGCTTAGCTCCACACTATATTAGACCTTTCCCAGTGCTCCGTTGACTGGGACTCATCACCTACCAGCTTCGTCTATCTCCATCCTTAAGGATCCACAACTCCTTCCACACCTCCTTCTTAAAACCGCTGGTGCTATCATGGCCACCAAGAACTCAACCCAAACCTCAACCATTAACCTCAGAGAATGACGCCACCTACCAGGTACTTGACATACTGGATGTGAGAAAAAGAGGTTGAAGGTGTGAATACTTACTCGCCTGGGAGGGCTTTGGCCCAGAAGAGCATTCCTGAGAGCCCACCGCCAACATACTTGATAAGGACCTGATAAAGCAGTTCCATACCGCCCATCTTAGAAAGCCCAAACCTCTGCTGGGGAGACCCTAGAGGAGGGGGTACTGTTTCACTCACTGACCGTGGAACCCTTAGGCCACCTCTTCTTGCCCTTCAACGCCTCCCTGCCGTGCCAGCAGTCCCCAGGTCCTTAGCTGCAGCGGCTTGTCTCCGCTATACGGCTCCACTCACTCTCTCTGTTGCCAGGGCCTTTCTGGCCTTGCCGGCACATGGAATGCTGCCGCCTTCCAGCCCTGCCCAGGGTTTCCCTGTGCACGTGGCTCCGGCCATGATTTAAAGGGCCAATGGCGGGAAACCAACACCAGATCTGGAGGATGACATCATCAAACCGGGCCTATTTAAGACTCTTCCGGGCTGACCACAGACGGCTTGGCAACGAGTCTCCGTGTTTTTGTTTTTTTTTTGGGATCCTACGCTGCTTCCTCAAAGTACTCCAGTTCCTGACTCCTGTTCCAGTTCTTTGCTCCTCGTGTCTTCTCCCCTCAGTCTGGCTACTGACCCTCAGACTGGATTTCACTTCACCTGCTAGCTGTCTGCCATTGGACTGTACTTCACCTCACCTACTAGCTGCCTGCCACCAAACCTCGGACTGGACTTCACCTTGCCTGCTAGCCACCTTCCTCTGACCCTCGGACACACAGATTGTACTGCAGAGCATCTCTGCAGGGACCCACTTAAGACCAATTGGCCCCAGTACCCAAGGGCTCAACCTGCGGGGAACGAGGGCTGGTAGTGGCAAAGCTCCAGCTGGCCCCTGTCTTCCTCCGGCCTCGCCTCCTGACATTGGTGACCTGCAGGGGGTACTCCTCTCGGGTAGTAACAACACCAACCCAGGCCAAGGGTCCACAGTCTAAGTTGAGGTGGCAACATATCAGGGGAAATATTCGAAACAAGCCATTTGGATGGATAACTTGTGAGTTACCTGTCTAAATGGTTTTGAATATTGTCCTCTTCATGCATTCTCTTTTCTTTATTTTGCTCCTCTTTTGACTCAAGGGACAGGCTGCAGATCTGTAAAATTGACCTCAATGCTGCTAATCCTTTCAACATTATTTGTCTTATACTATCAGTTTATCTCCACGTCTAATCCCTTCCCAGTGTATCTTGTGCATTGTTTCCCACGATCCCCACGCCTTCATTGGTTTTGCCCCACCGGACATCATCTTCCAGCATTGTCAGCCCTATTCATCTATTGTTTTATAATATGATGTATTATAGTAATGTGTCATTGTATGCTGGTCATCTTTGATGTATCATAGAATTGTGACATTGTATGCTGTTTTTTGCTTTTTTACAGTTTGTTGCTCTCAGGAAGAGCTTAATATTTATCTGTTCCCATTCTGATCCCAGTTACCTATACCCTTTGTTCGATGTAATGCATTCTCCTATGCTTTTTTTCGTTTTGCTGTAAACTGATCTGATATGTTCTTTTGCACATGAATGTCGGTATATAAAAGCTCCAAATAAATAAATGTAAAATATAAAGGGATCTGTGACAAAGCATAACCTATTTATGATTTTAAAAAGCTCATTTGCCTTATAGCATGATATAATTTTCAAATGTATGTTTAAGTGTTTCAGTTGTGGAGCAATAATAGTTCCTACTTAAAAGTGTAAATTCAATGGTAACAGACTAAATACTACACAAATGCAAACCTTAAAAAGTGCGCTGCCAAACCAATCAGATGACTACTCTCTGTTGCTTGAAAGCAGTGAATTTATGGTAAATTATGCTCATTTTAGTCTTTAATCAAGGAGCAATTTAAATTTCTAAGATTTTTTCTGCATATGGCTGCTTTCGAGAGAAATCCCAGAATGGAATAAATAGCTGGCATTCCAAACGCTCGTATACCTCGGTAAGTCAGCAGGCGCCAGCCACGGCTTGATCTGAAAGAACGTCGACGGTTCTTAGAGACGCAGCACCCCGCCAAAGCCATGCAAAGAAAGGACAGTGCATCAGGCATCCTGAAACAACCTCATTGTTACGTCGGCAAAACATGACTTTATACTGGGGATAAAACCAAAGCCCACTGTTTCTGCAAATAAAATGCACTGTTGCAAAAAATGAAAGTAGAAAACGTCGTGAAATTATTTCTGTAAGCAAAACTATTTTTCTTGGGTAACTTTCTTACAATATGCAGTTCAGCGCATAATAAAAGTGATAGATGCCTAAAACCAATAGCCAAATGTTGGCATATTACAATGGCATTGTCTTGATTCTCTACAGGCAGATGTCATGTCAGCTGCTGTTCACAGACCTCTGCTAGAAATGCTGCTTCAAAGAGCCAAATTATCAAGGAGATGACTACTTATTTCATGCCATCATCTGAGCTCACTGTGGTAATTTTTTTTTTTTCTATCAGTGCTCTTGCTGTTAAGCTTTTAAAATATAAAAATATGAAGTCTCTCCCTCTCTCTATATATATTTAATTAATGTTTGTAATAGCGTCACAGTTTTTTTCGAGGGTGTGCAAGCCCAAAAAACTTTTCATTTTGTTTTGTTTTGTTGGGAGAAGGTTCTCAAACGAATTCTGTTTTGTTGGGGGCTTTTTGGGGGAGTTTCCCATTTTGATCTGTTTTCTTTTGTTTCAGCAAATAGTGTGCACTATTTCTAAATAGCGTGCACTGTTTGCCAATAGTGCAGCTATTCAGAAATAGTGGGATAGATTTTTAAATTTATGCGCGGGCGTAGATTTGTTCGCACAATCCGGCATTAAGAAATCTACGCCCAATTTTATAACATGCACCCGCTGCCGCGTGCATGGTATAAAATCCAGGGTCGGCGCGCGTAGGGGGGGTGCACAATTGTGCAACCTGCGCGCGCCGAGCCGCCTGCCTTTTTTCAGGCCCCACCCCCTACCTTCCCCTCCCGGCCCCCCCCCACCTTCCCCTCCCTTCCTCTACCTAACCCATCCCCCAGCCCTAACTAAATCCCCCCCACACCTTTGTTCAGAAAGTTACGCCTGCCTGAGGCAGGCGTAACTTGCGCGCACCGGCCAGCTACAGGCGCGCCATTCCCCGGTCCAGGGGTTGGTTCGGAGGCCTCGACCACGCCCCTGGAATGCCCCTGGGCCGGCTCCACGTCCCCGGCCCTGCCCCCGAATGCCGCACCGCCCCAACACGCCCTCCCCCCAAGCAAAGCCCCGGGACTTACGTGCATCCCGGGGCTTTGCGCAGGCCGGCGGCCTATGCAACATAGGCGCACCGGCACATAAGTCCTCTGCGCGCGTAAATCTGGCTGGATTTACATGCACAGGGCTTTTAAAAATCTGCTCCAGTGTGTGGTAAAAATAATACATTTAAAAAACAAAATGAAATGGTCTAAACTATGTCGTTGATATTGTCTATGGCACTTCAAAGAGAAACACAACCCTAGTTTCATCCCACTCCTTTGGGCCTCCAGCGAACATCAGAGTTGGGTTACAGTGCCATGAGCCTTCATTTGCAACTACCTGGTTCTTTCTTATTTTTAAATGCCTCTCCCAGCTAAGCCAAGCCATCCCAGCAACAGTCCTCAGTCGGGAGCTGCAAGTTGCAGAGCTGAAATCTGGTCTCTCTGTGCTGCAATCGAGTGACGACAGAGGGTTCCCCTGCAAGTGGTGCATAGATTTCATCCCTAACCCCAGGCTGGCTCTTGGAGCAGAGGACCTGACCTGGCAACTGAATCCAGGTCTCTTGCATGGCAGGGCACAGCAGTAACATGGAACCACCTGGCCAGGCCTATATATATTTATTTTTAGGTATGATATAAAATGTTACAAACATGCTTATGCCTTAAAGCTCCACATCTGGTTTACATCATGAATGCAGTCAAAACAAAAACAAATATTTAAATATATGTATATTTTTTTTATCTAACATAATTAATATCAGTATATTTGTACAGCTCTGTTTTTTCAATTATGTGTTAGGTCAGGGGAGGCCAAATATAGTCTCTGGGAGCCACAAACAGGTCTGGTTTTCAGGATATCCACAATGAATATGCATGACATGGATTTGCAAATTAAAAAGCACTAACAAAAATCTAATAAAAGCATTTGAAGTCCCATCATGGACTACATTTCTGGCTGTGGCAAACAGAGAGATTTCATGCACGGTGTTTATTGTGCAAATTCAATTTTCTCCATTACGATCAATTGCCCAATGTAACTGTACAAAACAAACATATGCAGATTGATACTCATGCCTTCTATACAACATAAAAATAAAAAGGATAACACATTACTTATTAAAAATATAATAGTATTGATCTCTACTATCTAAACAAGATGACACATAGCTGAAATAATGAAATGGAAAGGAGTAGATATCAAGAGGTATTGACAAATCTACTTACCATAAATCAGAGCAAAAATTGAGAGAAGTGAGACCATTAATACTGGATTTACCAGATATAATACTTAGGGCAGGCATTTTTTTTTAAAACTACATGGGGCTGGCAGATCCACAAACACTGCAGAAAATTGTGGGCTGGTGGGGACTATGGGAACAATTAAATCCCAATGCATACTTAGTTTTCTCTACCTAATGCTCTGTTTTTGTATTTGGGGGAAAATATGCACCCAGTGGTGCAGCACATGTACTTTTATTTGCTCTTGTAGGGGGAAAAGATGCAATTTTCAAAACCATTCTTATATGAGTAAGCACAGCTTTACCCACAGAAAACCTTTAAAAGTAATACTCTATATCTATAGCATCATCAGCAAGTATCATCAATAGAGAAATATTCTACATTATGTATTTGTTATAGGGGTCTATGCACTTAAATTTGTGCTAAAAAAATTTTCACTTGTGAATGTGTGCTAAAAAATAAGCATGCTAAAAGATGATTACCATCTTATGCATTAAATTTTAGTTCAAACCTACAAAACATTATCCCCAGAGTGGTCACATGCTATCAGTGTGCATGCTAACTCAGAAAACTGTAGCATCTCTGTGCTTATAGCATGTATACTATGAAGCTTCTACAAAAATAGGAGTGAATTTTCTAAGGTGTTACACTTACAAAAACATTATCCCCATACATATCATAGCATATATATCAAAACAATTTTCAAAAGTCCATTTACACGCATAAAACATGAAATTTCAAAGGAATTAAAAGGTAGATTTTTAAACTGGTGTGCAGGACAGAACTGAGAGGAGAGGATCAATTTACTGGTAGTTGGAAAAAATCAGTAAGTACTGCTTGGAGACATTTTAAAAACTTAAAAATATTGAGGAGAAGTAAACTATTGGGGTATATTATTTAGTGTTTGTGTGTTTTGTTTTAAACAGGTAGTCAGAAAGTCAGGCAACAAACAGAAGTTTGTATTTTTGTTTTAAATAGTCAGAAAGGCAGACAACAAACAGAAGTTTGTGTGTTTTGCTTTAAATAGGTAGTTAGAAAGGCAGGTAAACAGAAATTTGTGTGTTTGTATTTCCCAACCCTCTCAACCCTCTCCCATGCACCCCTAGCTCATCCATTAATTTCTAGGCAGGTGTCACTTTCACACTTTAATTTTTTTTTTTTAAATCAGTCTTTTAACTTAAACTCAGATATTCCCCACACCTTATCAAGAGTTTGATCATTCCCCTGTAGGTCACTTCCAGATATATAGTGAATACACTAATACATTTAAAGGACCCTAATTGTACTCATTCCTACTCCCATAGCAACCTAAAACTTAACTAGGAACTGATGAAATTCCATCTGTGCATCAAGCGCATTTGTTCTTTACTAGGGAGACATCGTTTTCAATTGCTGCCCCAACTTTATGGAATATCATCCCATTTGAATTGTGTGCCTTAGACAACTTGAAAAAATGTAAATGTCTATTAAAAGATTTCCCACTTCACCAGCCTTTAGTGTATTCTAAAGCTTATGAGTTCAGATGTCTAATATATCCTATGGGGCAGATTTTCCAAGGGTTACGTGCGTAACTTACACGCATAACCCCAAGAAAGTGCCCCTGCATGCGCCGAGCCTATTTTGCATAAGCTCGGCAATGCTCGCAAGCCCCAGGATGCATGTATGTCCCGGGGCTTTGAAAAAGGGGTGGGAAGGGTGCGGGGAGTGGGTGGGGTGCTGGTCCGGGGGCGATCTGAGGGTGGGACCGAGGCTTCCAGCACGGCAGCCAGCCAGCGTGCACAGATTACGCCTGCCAGAGGCAGGCATAATGAAGACAACAAAGGTAGAGGGGGATTTAGGTAGGGTTGGGGGGCGGGTTAGATAGGGGAAGGGAGGGGAAGTTGGGGGGGGAGTGGAAGGAAAGTTCCCTCCGAGGCCGCTCCGATTTCGGAGCGGCCTCAGAGGGAATGTGGAAAGCCATTGGGGCTCCCCTAGGGCTCGGCGCGTGCAATGTGCACAAGTGTGCACCCCCTTCCGTGCGCAGACCCCAGATTTTATAACATGCGCATGCATGTTATAAAATCCGGGGTCGGCGCACGGAAATCCAGGGGTCCAGGACCTCCCGCTCCCGGACCCCCGCTGGACCAACAGGGGCTTTTGGCAAGTCTTGGGGGACCCTCCTGATCCCCACAAGACTTGCCAAAAGTCCAGCGGGGGTCCGGGAGTGACCTCCTGCACTCGGACCATCGACTGCCAGTATTCAAAATGGCGCCGATAGCCTTTGCCCTTACTATGTCACAGGGGCTACAGGTGCCATTGGTCTGCCCCTGTCACATGGTAGGAGCACAAGATGGCGCCAGCCATCCAGTGCTCCTACCATGTGACAGGATCCGGCCAATGGCACGGATACCCTGTCACATGGTAAAGGCAAAGGGGCATCGGCGCCAATTTGATTAGTGGCAGCCAATGGCCCGGGAGCGGGAGGACGGCCTGGAGCAGGAAATCGCTCCCGGGACCCCCACTGGACCACCAGGTACCTGTAAAAAGTTTTTTTGGGGGGGGTCGGGAGGGTGGGGGAAGCTAAGGGGTTACTTTTAAAGGGTCGGGTGGGTTTTTTGTTTATTGGCTGGGGCGCAGCCGATAAACAAAACCGCGATTGGGCCCGATGGAAAAAGCCCACATGTGAATCGGAACCGGAATCCGAACCAATTCCGATTCACATCTCTAATATATATATATGTGCCCTATTGTAAACTGTTATGATGGTAAATAACTTAATGACGGTATGTAAAACTTTTAAAATAAATAAATACATTTCTGACCATGCATCTACCAACAGATAGCAGGCATTATAAATAGGAAATTGACTACAGTTTGCTGTCAGGGCTCAATCTAATTTTTCTTTGCAAGCACATTGGATAGCAACTTGCTGGGATAGATCCACTACAGTATTACAATGATATTCTAATTCATCAGTTGTATCTTGATGGTTGGGTGAACAGGCATGGAAATGCACTAGTTTTCATGAAAATAGTTTGGATGGGAGCTAGCAGTAGGAGGAGTGCACATGGAGGGAGGTTTAAACTAAATATTTTGGAAGGTTCAGGCTATTGTGCTTAAAAGTACTGAGATTTTATTAATGTTCTGTTGAAAAGTAGTTTGAATTTATCAGTGCCTGTTGTATTAGTCTACTACAGCCAACAAGATTTAATCTTTGTTCTTTATAAAGACCCACTCAAAAAAAACATTTTTTTTTTGGAAGAAGCCTTTGATAAATGCTGCTTTCGTTCACATTGTAAATTTAATCTGAAATTAACTCTTCAAAAGCTTTTCAATTTTTCTATAAAGGAGCCACTGCTACTGTCATTACCAGCTGAAAACACTTCACCAGCAATTGATGGCTGTTGAATACCGTAGTGTTCTTTGAACATGTTGAGTTAGGTATCACTTGGATTTGGATTTAATTACTCACCTTTCCAAATACGGGCTTTAGATGAGTTAAACTACAAATGCAATAGGTATTTCCTTGCCTCAGTGGGCTCACAGTCTAAGGGCAAGATTCATTAATGCTCTTCTCCCATTTTGTGTCCATGGGAAAAATCCTCATAGATGAATTTTGAAAGCCCGGCATACGCCAAAACCAGGAGATATGTGAGTAAATCCGGCTGGCATTCTCCGAACGAATTTTAAAAGCTGCCCATGTACGTGTGTATCTCCTGGCATGTAAACAAGTAAGAAAGCCCTAAAAAGGGGCAGACAGGGGCATGGTCTGGGTGGGGTAAGGGTGGGACATGGGTGTTCTTGGACTTTAACATGGAATTTGCACATATTTATGCATATAAGCAAGAGCTGGGGTCCCCTGCCATGTGACTTTACTACTGCTATGGATGGCGTGTAACTAATAAAACAAAAACTACTAGGCAATAAATGTGCAATCCGCAACCCATAAGTCCCTGTTCGCTTGATTCGTGGGTTCGCAAAAAGCATGGCGATCCCCCACGAATAAAACATATCATATTAGTTTCATTCTTTTGGTTCGCAGTGATTTCTTAGCGGCCATTTGAAATAGAAGAAGGCCATGTGGGAGTATCCATAACAAAAACCAGCCCTTTCCTGTGAGTCATAAGTGACCTCACAGCCCTGTCATAGAGTGGGTCAGACAGATTGGCAAGGAGACGAGAATGCAACCTATCAGAGCTAGTCACAATGCGAAAATTCAGCTGTGAAAAGAGATTCTTTGAAAAGTGTATGGCACAACCATCATAAATAGCCTCAGAATGCTTGTGGCTTATATTGTGAAGCCCATGATGCTCTGGGCTTGTCTAATCATAGGTAGTGAGAACACTTGTTGTGCAGATACTGTAAAAATTCAATAACTAGTGTGTGCACTTATCTTGATCCACGTGAAGTTAGATGGCAAACAGTCCTGAAGTGCGGGGCCACAGGTCAGGCTCAGCTTAGGACACACAACACAGATCTTTTATTAACAGTATTGAGGAACCACCAGAGGTGGCAGTAGTGAGCAGAGATGAAGCCCGGCTGGGCTTGTAGTCCCTCAGGGCTCTGGAACAGCGATCCCACAATGGCTGTGCTGTAGAGAAACTGAGTACAATGAAGTATATGCAGGGTTCTGGAATAGAGCCTCGTTGGTTGAGTACTCACACAGCAGTTTCTCTCGGTAGGAATCACAGGAGCTGAAATTGAGGCAGGCCCTCAAGGAGCGAGTACCTGGTTCCAGGGAACAGCTCTGAGAGAAGTAGATGGAAACTCACTGATGGTGTAGGCAGCGGTATCTTCCAGGCAGAAGTGAAGTCCAGGTGGCGAGTCCGGGAACATGGGCCCTCGAGGAGTGAGTACTGGTTCCAGACAGCGACCTGAAAGAGAAGAGAGAGGCCCCCGAGGAGCGGGTACCCCAAATAGAGTAAGTCCAATAATGGAGAGGCAGAGTAGCTAGGTACGGAGAGCGAATCCCATCCGTAAGGAGTTCACCAGTATGAATACCTGTTGCTAACTTGATTAGCTAGTAGTAGTGTAGGCTTTTTGTATCCGGGATGTGTGATGTCATCACAGGGGGACGCCCCTGAGGTTCACGTCAAAGAAAGTATTTGAAGCAGGGCCGCACGGCGCACACGCCCTAAGGCAGCTGGACAGCATGGCAGGAGGCAGCGCCCAAGCCGGACCGGGGACGCCAGAGAGGACAGCAGGCAGACGCCGCAGCAGCCAAATGTCCGTCAACCGTGGTAGGAGTCACCAGAGAGGTAAGGAGGGCGGAGTGGAGATGTCGGGCAGCAACAGTCGTAACATGCACACCTTGTAGTGAAGTCAGCTCTGGGGTTGGAGTCCAATCACCAAGAGAATGAATACCTGCATACGTTAATACACAAGTGAAGGAACATAGCAGTGCAATGCCACAGAAGTGTGAAGGCGGGGCAGGTTCTTCGACAAAAGCAGATTGATTTGGAGATGCCACACAAGCGTCTCATTCAAGACATTGCCACCCGGTGGAATTCTACCTATATGATGCTGCAGAGGTTAGTGGAGCAGCAGACACCTTTTCATGACCTTTCTCTGAAAATGGAGATAGGTATGCATAGTCCCCTAGGGCATCATGATTGGTTAGTCATGAGTCAGCTGGTAAACATCCTGCAGCCCTTCAAGGATGCCATGGAGGAGCTGAGTTCCAGAAGCGCCACCTTGGCTGACATCATCCCTTTAGTTAATTTTCTGGAGGAAAATTTGGAGGGCTTTAAACAGGAAGAGGGAATGACAGCAGAGATGCTGCAATGTCCCTCATGAGAAACTTCTTAGGAAATTTAAAAATCATGGGATGTGGGCGGTGTTCTACTATGGATTGCAAACTGGTATAAAGACAGAAAACAGCGCTTGCGGGCCTTAAATTAAACTTAGATACATCTGAAGCAATGATGATAGACAAGTTTCCTTTGAGATGGGCGGGGAATAAAATCAAGTACCTAGGGATATGGCTTACACAGAATATCTCTAAGATGTATGATGTTAATATCCCAAAGACACAAGAGAAAACAGACCTGCTAATCTCATCCTGGTTACATCTTCCCCTATCCTTAATAGGTCATATAAATCTACTCAAAATGATGGTGGATTTATGTATTAGGAGTCCTCCCAATTAAGATATCGAATGCCTCTTTAAAGAAATACTATAAACTGATAACTCAATTTCTGTGGCAGAGAAAGAGGCCACACTTAGCTTTAAAGGTTCTAATGAATCCAATTAGCAAGAGGTGCCTAGGTTTGCCTGATCTTAAGAAGTACAGCCATGCCATTATCCTAAAAGATATAGGGGGCTGGCTCATGCACACGTCTTACTTCTCTGACATATACCTTGAGGCACAATTGGTCTCCCCCTATCCTTAGGATATGTGCTTCAAGTACCATATTCGTTAGTGTCACCCCATGTGCGACCAAACATTCTGCTATTTGGCATTGGTTATTGGCCAAAGCAGCACTGCCATGAGGGGGTTCTCCCTTCTTTCCATTTCGAGGAAATAGGGCCTTTCCTCCAGGGATGAGCTTCTCTATTTTTCACCGGTGGGAGAATATCCCAGGTATTTAATGATGATGGTACTATTATGACTTTTGAAAATGTATGTGCTCATTTTCATTTATCCCCTAAGGATCAATTTTATTATCTTCAGGCACGTCATTATGTTAAATCTCTTCCACAAACAGACTTACAGAATCCAAATTGGAAATTCTTAGTGGACTGGTTCGGTGTGGAAGAACCTGCTCGTCACTCCATTTCTTTCTATTAAAAGTACTTGGGACATACTTACAGGAAGTGGCTGTTGGAAGCGGCATGGTCCAAATGGCAACAAGAACTCCAATGTTCTTTTCCATTAGAAGCTTATACTTTCTCCATGCTATGTACTACAAATATCACTTGCAACACGAATCTCAGGGAAACCAGATATAAAGTATTTCATTGGACGTATCTTTCCCAGCGCTGAGCATACCTAGCCAAGGTTGCAGATACAGACAAATTCTTGAAATGCAAAACAGAAATGTCACATTTGGGGCACTCCCTTTGGAGCTGCACCACACTTCAACCCTATTGGATGAAAGTATTTCAATTCGCTGGCAAGGTTCTGGGCTTCAAGATTCCATTTACCCCGGCGTTTGCACTATTTAGTCTCTTTCCACACACTTTCCCAGGAACCTTAGAGCATAAACTTTGGCTTTCGAAAATTCTTCTTTTGGCAATCAACAATATTTTAAACGACTGGCCTCAAATGGAAGGTCCTTTGATTCAATATTGGCCCACCTCAATCATGCACTAATTAACCATGGAAGAAAATAATCAAAGTGTGGATGCCCTATCTCATGCACATGAGGAACAAAAAAGAAAGTAGCCGGAAGTCCTTCGAAACTCTAGGCCTGAGTTTCGCCTAAAAAAGACTGCTTCAGGGGCTGAACAAACTTTAAAATAGCTTATTCATAAGTCAGCTTGATCGGTTGGGTTACATCACAGGCTTCTTTGAATATCTCCAATGAACTTAGAGATTTATTCTATTCGTTGATTCAAGCCAATGTTATATATCCATCCATCAATCGAGATCTCCTCGATTGTGGTCTAGAGCAGTTTAAAAATTCAATATGCGTCTGGAATCACACAAAGTTGAACCTTTTGTGTGATTCCAGACGCATATTGAATTTTTAAACTGCTCTAGACCACAATCGAGGAGATCCCGATTGATGGATGGATATATAACATTGGCTTGAATCAACGAATAGAGCCATTTTAAAGTTTGTTCAGCCCCTGAAGCAGCCTTTTTTAGGCGATACTCAGGCCTAGAGTCGGGCAACCAATAAAGAATTTTCGAAGGACTTCTGGCTACTTTCTTTTTTGTTCCTCACGGCTTTTCTAGACCGCCTTCCTCTTTGTTTTCTGGGCCTATCTCATGCACATACCACATGCATCCCGGAGTTTGATCATGAATTGTATGGACTTAGTAAATCGTTTTCTATGATGTACATGGGTATCTCAATGTGGTGAAAGATTCAGACCATTTCATATTTCTGTTCATTATTACTTTACCTGGTACTATATGCTTTCCTAGCCTGTTAGCCTCTCAGCAAGGGGGGGAGAGAAGGGGGGGGGGAGAATCTTTTGGGGGATGAGGATGGGTTATTAAGCAAACCTATTTTCACATTCTGTTTACAATCCATGCGGTATGTAACAGAGACCATTATGTATCATGTGGCACTTTGGAATTGCTTTGTTCAATGAAGTGAAATAAAAAGATTGAACATAAAAAGACAGAAAACAGAGACTAGGGCTGAAAGGTAAATTTCCTAATGAAGACAGGTGAATCGTGGAGTGCCCCAGGGATCTGTTCTGGCACCACTGCTTTTTAATACATTTATAAATGACTTGGAAATGTTAGCAATGAGTGAGGTGATCAAATTTGCCAATGACAAAAAATTATTCAAAGTTGTTAAATCATAAGAGGACTGCGAGAAAGTGCAAGAGAGCATTGCAAAACTGGAGACTGGGCATGCAAATGGCAAATGAAATTTAATGTGGGCAAGTGTAAAGTGATGCACTTACAGGTGAATTTTAAAAGCCCAATGCACGCCAAAATTAGGGGATGCACGAATAGGTTGGGCCAGCCCGCACAAAGCAGATTTTTAAAGCCGGCCGCATATGTGCGTACTTGCTGCTATGCGCACAAATAAAGTTTTTAAAAGGGGCAAGATATGGGTGTGGTCTGGGTGGGACATGGGTGTTCCGGTATTGTAACCTAAATTTGCGCATAGTTACGCACACTGGCATGCGCCGGGCTCCCTGCCTTGTAACTTTATTTCTGCTATGGATGGCGTGTAAGTTTTAAAACAAAAAAATGGTGGCAAGTTAGCGGAGTTTTAAGGGTTGGGGCTAACAGGGGGGAAGGGAGGCTATTAAACTAAGGGGATTTGGAAGTCCTATCCCTTAACTGGGTGAACCGAGAAAGAACTGGAAAAACGGCAAATGGAATTGGTGCGCATCCCTTATTACATTTCCCCACTTATGTGATAGATATGGGATTTGCACACACGTGCACGCGTCCGTTTAAAATTGAGAGCAGATGTGGGTGCAGGCCAATGAACACTAGCACGTGTGCACCTGCTCGCTGCTTTCAAAGTTACTGTCCCTGAGAAGAGTAACCCACATTATAGCCACACAATGCAGGGTTCCACATTAGGAGTCACCACCCAGGAAAAGGATCTGGGCGTTATTGTTGAATATATGTTGAAATCTTCTGCTCGGTGTGCAGCAGCAGCCAAGAAAGCAAATAGAATACTTGGAATTATCAGGAAAGGAATGGAGAATAAAACATAGAATATCATAATGCTTCTGTATCACTCCATGGTGCGACCTCATTTGAGTACTGGGTTCAGTTCTGATCACCACATCTCAAGAAAGATATAGTAGAATTAGAAAAGGTACAGAGAAGGGAGACCAAAATGGTAAAGGAGATGGAACAATATCCCTATGAGGAAAGGCTAAAGAGGTTAGAACTCTTTATGTGGAGAAGAGAGGGCTTAGGGGACATATAACAGAGGTCTATAAAATAATGGGCCAGATTTTAAAAGCCCTGCATGCGTAAATCCGGCTGGATTTCTGCGCGTAGGGCACTCGCGCCGGTGCACCTATTTTGCATAGGCCGCCAGCGTGCGCATAGCCCCAGGACGAGCGTAAGTCCTGGGGCTATGCGCACAGATTTACGCCTACCTCGGGCAGGCGTAAATCTGCCAACAAAGGTAGGGGGGTTTAGAGAGGGCCGGGGGGGGGGGGGGGGAAGGGAGGGGAAGGTGAGGGGAGGCGAAAGGAAAGTTACAGGCTTGGCGCACACAGGTTGCATAAATGTGCACCCCCTTGCGCTCGCCGACCCCGGATTTTAGAAGATACCCACGGCTATGCGCGTATCTTATAAAATCCAGCGTACTTTTGTTTGCGCATTGTTTTTGAAAATGTACCCCAATGAGTGGAATGGAATTAGTAAATGTTAATCGGTTGTTTACTCATTCAAAAAGTACGAAGACTAGGGAACATAAAATGAAGTTAATGGGTAATACATTTAAAACTAATAAGGGAAAATATTTTTTTACTCAATGCATAATTAAGCTCTGAAATTCATTGCCAGAGGATGTGGTGAAAGTTATTAGTGTAGCTGCATTTAAAAAAAGGTTTGGACAAGTTCCTGGAGGAAAAGTCCACAAACCATTATTAAAGTGGAGCCAGAAAAATCTACTTCTTATCCCTGGGATACGCAGCTTGGAATCTGTCTACCCCTTGGGATGCTTCAAGGTACTTGTGACCTGAATTGGCCACTGCTGGAAACAGAATACTGAGCTTGATGGACCTTTAATCTGACCCAGTATAGCAAGTCTTATGTTCTTATGACCTTCAACAAGGTTTCAGAGGAAGATTGATGTTATTTCTTAACACTGAGAGATAAACTTTAGGGCTAGAAGGTACTCTCGAAAATAGAAATTGAAATAAAAATTGTGTGAGAATACTATAGGATTTACTAAAACGTTTAGAGTATTATGTAGTGGATATGCAGGACTTGGAGCTGGGAGCTAAAAATTCAAGCTTTCTGTTTACGTTTTTTTTTTTTTAAATTCAAGAATTACTCTTTCTTTCCTGAGGAAGAAATTCTGAGCTATCAAAAGAAACCTCTCTTGACAATAGTCATCATTAATATCCAAGAACAGAAATGAAAGCCAGAAATGTTCCTAGCTCAGACTTCTTGGCTTCAGGCACACTAATCTGAATGTTGACAGTTGACCTTTTCAGTGGAAGCCACACAGGATCTTCTCTTATTACAATGTGAAAGGAATTGCCACTGGGATTAAGTCATTTTGAGCAGTGTGTTGATAATTCATACTGCTGTTCAAATCATTTAAATGAAAAATCAACTTTTATCTGAATTGTAAATTGTGCAAATTAAGAAAAGCTACCCTAATCAAAAGCAAGACACTATTTGGTGTACTTTACATACTACCATGTCACATTCTTAATTATTTTCTAAATATTTAATGTAGTTTTACAACTCAACAATGTCTCGGCTGATCAGACTGTGCTCGGCTCGGCTGTGCTATTTGGCAAATTGAAAATTTCAAAGTTCATAATACAATCCTCCCTCCCCAGATTTCAGATACTGTGTGGATGTGAATTCATGAGAGAATTAAAAGACTGCTACTTACTAAGGGCTGCATTTATCATGCAATTTTCAATGGATATAGTGTGGAAAAAGACCCCCCCAATAAATCAGACCCTAATTAATCTCAGATGCACAAAGTATTGGTCCAAATGTTATCTGAAATGTCCAATGTTATATCTGTTGCACGCACTTCGGAACCAAGCCTATTGGAACTCAAGTATTTTCAAACTAGAACCATCTTCAACCTCCAAATCTTTTTTTTTTTAAATTTTTTATTTATGATATTATTACACTTAACAATCAGAATAAACATGACTGAACAGGAAACAAAAAGTTAGCCTTTCTCCATATTTCAATATTATAACAAACACAAAAATTCCATCCAAATTACCGGCTAACATCGTAGTTCTCAAGATAGGGGGATCCAATTCTCATGAGAGCTCATTCATAATATAACACAACCTCCAAATCTACTGTGACGTTGTAACCCTAACTTTTTGTAACATGCTTTGACCTCTCCCGTTGGAAAGCATGATATAAATAAATGATGATGATTATGACAATGATATGTAAACAAGGTACTAAAGAGCTACCAAGAGATCTGATTTCTAGAAGAAGACTTTAAGGCTTTCTTGTTTTTTGTTTTTTTTTGGGGGGGGGGGGGGTTTGCATTATGGCATTTGCTTCTTGCTTCTTCCATTTAAAAATCAATAAACCACAAAAAGGGTGTCAAAAAGCCAGGACCAGTCTAAAATCTCACATCTGATACCAGATCATTTGTACTGTTACAGAAAAGCTTAGGCTCCTTGTTTCAATAAGACACTGGTTTTCTGACAATATTAATGAATCACTGCTTTAATCATAGAAAAATAGAAATGATGGCAGAAAAAGATCAAATGGTCCATCCAGTCTGTCCAGCAAGCTTAAGGTAGTATCTGGTGCGCCCTGTAGGTTACCCCCATGCTTATCAGTTTCCCAGACCATCAGAGTCATGGCCCTTGTTGGTTGCTGTTTGGGTCCAATTCTCTGTTACCCCCTCGCCATTGAACCAGAGAGCAATGTTGGAGCATCAAAGTACTTATTGGTTAAGAGTAGTAACCACCATATCCGCAAGTTACCCCCCATAATTGTTTCACCAAACCGTAAAATTTGGGACCCTCATTGGTTTCTATATAAATCCTATTCCCCTTTCCCCCCTGTTGTTGAAGCAGAGCAAGTTGTTGAAGCAGAGCAAGTTTTCTGATGTTTCTTCTGAGATGCCCTCCCTGGAGTTTAATTTCGTGACCCTTCGTTCTACTGGTTTCTTTCCAATAGAAAAGGTTTGATGTTTTTCTACATCATTATTATGCTGTCTCCAACCCCGACACATAAACACACAAACTAATTTCCCAAAACATATTATTGACAGCTCAGAACTTCATTACACACACACAAAAGCATTAATGAACTATTATAGTTGGACAGATGTAATCTCGATGTAAAATATAGGCATTCATTCTTATTATAGTTGAGGATAAATGTAAAGCACAGTGGGTTATTTGTACTGACATGGATTTACATGGCTTACCTATGAACTTGACCCTAAAGTCTCACATTCAAAGGTAATTTCAGAAAGATAAAGACTGAGAGAAAGAGAGATCATCATGTTTGAAATAGAATCACAAACTGTTGCATGTGCTGGCCGCAGCAGGCCCGCGGTCAGGCCCACTTACCCCTGTTTGCCTGCTCCAGTGCCTGGTTCCAACTCCCTTGCAGTCGTAGGCAGCCGCCTCCATGCTCAGGCTGCCTCCGTTGCTCCCAGCTCTGCGGCGGAGAGACGCCATCGTCTTGCGCCACGCCTCTCCCTAGGCGAATGCGCGCACAACTGGTCTACCTTTAAAGGGGCCGCGGCAGGAAACCACCCCGTGGCCCCGGATGATGACATCACAGGGTCCCAGTATACAAGGCTGACCTACTATGTCACAGGAGCTACCGGTGCCATTGGTCAGCCCCTGTCACATGGTAGGAGCAATGGATGGCTGGCATCCCTCAGACAGAACATCGCCATCAGACATCTCCTCTGCTGGTTGGGATCATTATCCATCTCTGCTCAGGAGCTAGCCTATTGCTGCAAGTCCCCGCAGGGCTCTGCCCTGTGGGAGGTGCCATCTCTTGCAGCGACCAAGGGCCCACGCTTCAATGTCCAAAGTACAACACCTGGTATCCATTCCTCTTCCTGAGTTCCATGTCTACCCTGCTTGTCTCGCTACTTATACCTGGCTTGATCTCTGCTTCGTCTGACTATGCTACTGACTGATACCCGGCTTGATCTCTGCTTCATCTGACTATGCTACTGATTGATACCCGGCTTGACCTCTGCTTTGTCTGACTACGCTACTGATTGATACCCGGCTTGACCTCTGCTTTGTTTGACTACGCTACTGATTGATACCCGGCTTGACCTCTGCTTTGTCTGACTACGCTATTGATTGATACCTGGCTTGACCTCCGCTTTGTCTGACTACGCTACTGATTGATACCCGGCTTGACCTCTGCTTTGTTTGACTACGCTACTGATTGATACCCGGCTTGACCTCTGCTTTGTCTGACTACGCTATTGATTGATACCCGGCTTGACCTCCGCTTTGTCTGACTACATTCCTGCTTGATTCCTGGTTTGACTTTTTGCCTTGCCTGACAATCCTCTGATTGACTCCTGGTTTGACCCGTGTCCATTTCGCCACTTCTCCTTGCCTGCTGCCTGCCCTGATCTCAGCCTGCTCACCCATGCTTCTGCTGAATCTACTCTGGATTTGGCCTCTCAGGCTTCGGCCTGTTCTTACTTGGGCGCTCCCTGTCTTGCTCCCAGTTCTCCTTGGTGCCCAGGTCTCTGGGACTCTGTTTCGTCTAGACTTCTCTGATCTCAGTCACCGTTGCTGGCCCCTGGCTGATTCTCACATCACTTCTGGGAAGACCTCGGATGGAGGCCCACCTAAGACCAGCCAGCCCCGGTACCCAAGGGCTCAACCTGCGGGGAACGAGGGCTGGTATTGGCGAAGCTCCAGCCGGCCTCCATCAATCAGCCAGATCTCCCTGCCGATGGTGGGGACCCATACGGCTCACCCTGCAGGTAGCATCAATCCCACCTTGGCCCAAGTGTCCACCTCCTGCACAACACAAATTATACTACATATATCACATATTATACAAGACAATCAGATACCACAGCATGAAATGTAATTTTTTACTTCATCCCAAATACAAATATTCTCGAGGGGATGGAACTGGTAGATTTTAAAGCATTGCTTGCGCAAAAACGGCCCTATACATGCATATGTGGACCATGTGCGAACAACGCAAATTTTAAGAAGCCAAGAAGTATGTGCAAACAAACTTATGTGCTCATCAAGAATAAGGAGGGAGAAAAGGGGCATGGCTGTTCCACACACAGAACTCCAAAATATTTGACATGTTACCTGTGTAACTTTACTACTTGTCCTGATAAGGCACAAGTCTGGAGATTTCGGGCCAGAGGGATCTTGAACACTGGGGGTGGGAGGGGGAAAAGGGAGAGAGAGACAATCTGACACTCTATATATAATAGGGATGTGCAAAGGGATGTCATACATTGCATTTGGGATTCGTAATCATTGGGGGGCAGATACATTGCATTTGGCAAGGGGGACCCCCCGATACGTTTATACGTTAATTCCTATTTGTTTCCCCAGGAGCGACTTCCTTCACCCGGCCGTCGGCTGCCAGTAATCAAAATGGCGCCGATAGCCTTTGCCCTTACTATGTCACAGGGGCTTCCAGTGCCATTGGTCAGCCCCTGTCACATGGTAGGAGCACAAGATGGCGCTGATGGCCATGTGACTGGGGCTGACCAATGGCACCAGTAGCCCCTGTGACATAGTAGGTCAAAGGCTATCAGCACCATTTTGAAACTGGCAGCCAAGGGTGTGAGTGCAGGAGATCACTCCCGGACCCCCGCTGGACCACCAGGGACTTTTGGCAAGAATAATTCGGTGAAGATTCGTTGTATTTGTGGGGAATCACGATATGTTTCGCTTCCCCATGAATACAACGAATAGGGCCCTATATGTTGCAGATTCCCAATTTGTAGGGAACGAATGCATACCCCTAATATATAATCTCCCACTATAAGAGGGGCACTTTCAACTCAGGGTGGGTTTTGAGGGAGTGGTGTTGCATTGGCCTGCCTAGGGCGCAAGGGTCTACAAACTCTTGCAACACACTGCTTCCCATAAAAATAAAACGCCCTGAGTTGAAAGTGCCCCTCTTACATTGGGAGATATATAGAGTATCAGATTGTCTCTTTCTCTCCCCCCCCCCCCCCCCCAAATTGTTAGTATGCACGTAAAGGCTCCACACATACATGGTGGTAGGGATATTTTAAATGATATACATGATGCAATTAAACGAGGGACTCGACAGGGATGCCAGCTCTCCCCCCCTATTGTTTGCTCTCTTCCTAGAACCTTTCACCACAAGGATTCGGGGGGCTGCTGAAATACGAGGCATCCTTAAGGGGACCACCCATTTTAAAATCTCACTGTTTGCTGATGATGTCATGCTTACCCTTATGGAACAAGAACTCTCTCTATGGGGAATTATGGGGGAATTAGGATGGTTTATGAAAAATCGGAAATATTTATTTATTTATTTATTTATTTATTTAGAGTTTTTATATACCGACATTCTCGATATACATATCAAATCAAGTTGGTTTCCATAGAACAAACTGTCGCCGGTAAGGCGTTACATTAAACAATAGAGTATTAAACAGATAACGTGCGGTGTTACATTAAACAATCAACATATTATTGAACAAAAGAACATAAATCAATAAATATTAAATATATAAATCAATAAATATTAAAATAAATGTGAAAGATATATAAAATAGACAGTAAAAATTTGTCAAATAACATGAATGAGATAAGATAACTACAGGTAATAGGTAAGTAAGGTTGAGATGTATCGGTGGGGTATACAGATGGCAGTGTTCTATGTGAGGCAAGGTAAGGTTAAATACTTAACCTTACCTTGCCTCACACGAATGTACAAGCTCTCTGCCAGAAATTCCTATTTAAATGGGCCACTACCTCACTTAAATATCTAGGAGTACGATTAGGCTCTCACACCAAACAACTGTTTGACTTGAATTATCAACCACTTCTCACCTCCATAAAAGCAAATTTGGAAAAATGCCTGCAACATACTCATTCTTGGCTGGGGATACTGGCAATTATTAGAGATGTGAATCGTGTGCCAGATCGTCTTAACGATCAGATTCGGCTGGGGGGGGGGGGGGGGGGGAAATCTGATCGTTAAGATATGTGAATTGGAATCGTTTCCAATTCCAATTCACATCGCTAATTTTTTTTTTAGGGAGGCCTGCGCCGCTAAAAAAAAACAACCCACCCGACCCTTTAAATTGACCCCCCCAAAACCTTTTAAAATTACCTGGTGGTCCAGGGGGGCCTTGGGGGGCCTCGGGGAGAGATCCAGGGGGGCCTCGGGGAGAGATCCAGGGGGGCCCCTATTATAGAGTATAGTATAATAGGGGCTGATGAGTAAAGGTGGCCAGCGCCATCTTTAAAGATGGCGCCGGCCATCCAGTGCTCCTACCATGTGACAGGGGCCGGCCAATGGCACGGATACCCTGTCACATGGTAAGGGCAAAGGGGCATCGGCGCCATTTTTTTTTAGAACAGCTGATGCCTGGGAACGGGAAATCTCTCCCCGAGGCCCCCATGGACCACCAGGTAATTTTAAAAGGTTTTGGGGAGGTCGGGAGGGGGGGGGGGTCGATTTAAAGGGTTGGATGGGGTTTTTTTTTTAGCGGCGCAGGCCTCCCTTAAAAAAAAAAGGGTCGGGAGGGTGGGGGGTCGATTTAAAGGGTCGGGTGGGTTGTTTTTTTTTTTATCGGGCCATCGGCGCCATTTTAATTAGTGGCAGCCAAAATGGCGCCAATGGCCCGAGAGCAGGAGATCGCGCCGGGACCCCCCCCCCCCCCACTGGACTTTAACTGGTAACTTAACATTTTGGGGGGGTTCGGGAGGGTGGGGGAGGGTAAGGAATTGGTTTTAAAGGGTCGGGGTGGGTTTAGGGGTTGTTTTGGTGTGCTGGTTTTCCCGCCCTCCCCCAAATAATTCCCTTGCCCTATTTAACGATACAATACAAATGCCCCTGACGATAAATCGGGGGCATTTGTAGTGTATCATGCACTCTAACGATTTAGAACGATTTTAAAATTATCTGACGATAATTTTAATCGTTCAAAAATGATTCACATCCCTAGCAATTATTAAGATGAATGTCCTTCCCCGTCTCTTATATTTTTTCACTCCGATTCCCATAAATATTCCATCGTTCACACTAAAAAATTGGCAGCAAATTATCTGTGGGTTCATCTGGCGTAAGAGGCCTCCATGTGTTGCTAGAGCCATGTTATATCAACCAAACAACAGAGGGGGCCTACAACTGCCCAGTTTGACTTGGTACTATTGTGCGGCACAGCTTCAAGCATTAGTAGCGCTTCATCGCAAGCACGATGTACCCCAATGGGTACAGTTAGAACAGGAACTGTTGGGGAATTTACCAATATCAGCAACCCAATGGCAACCTAAATCCACGAGGGGAAGTTTCACACATTTTCCCTACACCTTGAATACTACCCTTCAAGTTTGGCAGCAGTGGAAGTCACTACTAGTGGGGCAAGAACCATATTCGCTAATGACCCATTTGTTTACTAACACAGTCATACCCGTTTCTGCTCCCTCCAAACCCTCTAAATTATGGGCTGCAGCTGGTATCCAGAGACTGGAACATGTCTTACAACAGAGTGCTATTCTCTCCAGGGCCCAGCTTAGAGCTAACTATTCACTTGATGACATTGACTTTCTACTGTAAGCTAAAGGTTATCACTTCACTCATAAGGGAATTCGGGTGGGTACTATTAGAACAAATGGTACGCTGTTTGAAAACTTTTGTAAACATGCTTCCACACTTAGGGGCATTATATCAAAAATCTATGCCCTTCTTAATGGTAAAAGGCTTGGTGTGCATAAATATCGAACACAATGAGAAACTGATTTTCAGGTCCCCTTGGAGGATCAGGAGTGGGATCTTATCTACACAATGGCTCATAAATGCTCTATATCTGCTGGGTTGCAAGAAAACTGCTACAAATTACTCTATCGCTGGCATTACACCCCAGTATCATTACACATAGGTTTACCCCAACGATTCTGGACACATGTTGGAGGGGATGTATTATCATATTTGATGGACATGCCCTAAGATTATCCTTTTCTGGCAAGTGGTAATTAAGTGGATTTCTCAGGTCCTTCACGTGAACATGGAAGCCAAGCCTTGGCATACACTCCTAGGTCTACCTATACCAGATCATAAGAAGGAAACACATCGATTTGTTCTGCAAGTCTTTATTGCAGCTAGGGCAGAGATAGCATTGCATTGGAAACACTCAAACACTCCAAGTATGGCCAACCTTCACCAAAGATTACATTCTTATTATCAACTGGGCAGGCTTACCGCAGTGCATCAAGACCGATTGGCTACATTTCAAAGTACATGGACACCCTATAAATTATGGTTGGAAACGCAGCAACAGATGTAACACAGCCATAGGACACAATCAGCTGGACTATTATATTATATGATAGTATAAGCTGCACATACCTAATGTTCTTGCTAAACATTGATGCACAGTTGGACTTATGGTCTATATTACTCTCATTCTTTTTCTTATGTTTTTCATCTCTCTTCATTCTTAACGGCGTGAATCCGGTTGTGTGTGTGTATGTGTGTGGGGAGGGAGGGGGGGGGGTGTTGGGGATAGTTTCTACATATATACCACAATGGTCAATCATCTTGTATTAGTGTTTTTTGTAACACTTGTGTTCTAATAATGCTGTAATGTTATCTTGTTGTTACTGTTATGATGTGTATAAATATGATGATATAACTATGATGATATAACTATGATGATGTTCATTGTAAACCGCTAACTTGAAGCGATAGTTACTGTTCATTGTAAACCGGGGTGATATGTATATTATACAGGAACCTCCGGTATATAAATCCTTAAATAAATAAATAAAAATAAATGATATATATAACTATGAATTGACAATAAAAAATTGTTTAAACACAAAAAACACTAAAAAAAAATGCATTCTTTCTTTTGGAATGGGCAGGAGGAGAGGATCTTTCCCTTTCACTCAGTTTATCCTTTGTTGTAGACTTCTTTCTTCACAGTCCTGTGCACAGGTGAAGAAAACTGATGTAAATGTCATCAAGCTCTAGAGCTATAGAAAAATAGACATGAATAAATATCTGTGCAACTAGAGAGAACTGTTGTGTTTCTCTTTGTGATCTGCATTTGTTCCTACTAGACCTGAGCCTCTGTTCACTGGGACCAGGTCTTGGACATTACTGCAGGATCTAATGCGGTGAAATAAGTGATCAAAACATTTCAAATGGCAAGAATTTAAAAAAAAAAAAATGCCACCGAGGCAATCAGGGCGATAAAAAGTAAAACCAAGACCAGGCTGAAAAGAAAATATGTTCCTATTGTGCCATCTTGTGGCTGCTCACAAATGTTTAGTTTCATCATAGGAAGGTAGAATGTCAGGTATGAACATTTAAAAACAGAAACTGGATACATTTCAAAGTGATTTACAAGGATCCAAAGCATTTTACTCATGTCACTCAGATTGGCCGTCTGAAAATGGCCCTCCTTCAATGAGACTAAAAGTCTTTTTTAAAGGAGCCAGTCTCGGGAGTGGGAGGAGCAGGGCTATATTTAGGTTGGGAGAGGGACATGCGTTCATAAGTTGCTTTTTAATGTCTGTGCATGTATTTTTTTCAGCAAATTTCTACACATACCGAAAGCAAGTACAAGTGACCTACATTGCTTTTTTGTCTATGGCAATTTTCAAATTGATAGTGTATGTGCACACTTTTGCTTCAAGAATCAGTGCCAAGCCTGTAAGTAAAAAGGAATGCATGGTCTTTGTCCCAGTAAGGACAGTCTTGACAAGGGCTTGTCATGGAAAAATCGTTGGAAGTGCTTCCAACGATTTTTCCATGTTCTGAACCTCTGGGAGGACACCTTTCAGGCTAATAGACCCAAATTGTCATACCTCCATATCCCTCCTCAATCTCATTCCCTATCTTCTCTCTCACCTCCCAGCCTCCCCTCTTCCTCTTCAATCCTCCTCTCACATCTTCAGCAACTAAGAACATAAGATATTAACATAACTAGGTCAGACCAAGGATCCATCAAGCCCAGCATCCTGTTTCCAGCAGTGGCAAATCCAAGAAACAAGTCCCTGGCAAGTACCAAAACACTAAATAGATCCCATGCTACTAATGCCAGTAATAGCAGTGGCTATTCTCTAAGACAACTTGATGAATAGCAGTTAATGGACTTCTCCTCCAAGAACTTATCCAAAAGTTTTTTTAAACCCAGCTACAGTAACTGCATTAACCACATCCTCTGGCAACAAATTCCACAGCTTAATTGTGTGTTAAGTGAAAAAGAATTTTCTCCAATTAGTTTTAAATGTGCTACTAGCTAATAGAGATGTGATTCGGCCGAACCTTTTGGTTCGGCCTTTCTTATCGGCCTGCTGCAGGAAAGTTCGTTTTCCCGCAGTTTGGGCCAATTTTTTTCGGCCACCCCGAAAAATGAATTTTCCCGAAATTTTGGGAAAATCCACTTTGTACATCGCTATAATCCCCCCTCCCGACCCCCCCCCCAAGACTGACTGAAAGTCCCTGGTGGTCCAGTGGGGGTCCCAGGAGTGATCTCCCCCTCTCGGGCCATAGGCTGCCAGTAATCAAAATGGTGCCGGTGGCACTTTGCCCTTACCATGTGACAGGGGCTAGATGGCGTGAGCCATCCATTACTCCTAACATGTGACAGGGGCTGACCAATGACACTGGTAGCCCCTGTCACATGGTAAGGGCAAAGGGCCACCAGCACCATTTTGATTACTGGCAGCCTATGGCCCGAGAGGAGGAGATCACTCCTGGGACCCCCGCTGGACCACCAGGGACTTTTGGTAAGTCTTGTGGGGGTTTGTAATTAATTTAATTTGAAGGATTGGGGTGAGTTTGGGGGGGTTGTTTTTTTTAATGTGCCCTTTCTCCCCCCCCCCAAAAAAAGATAGGAAAACCACACAAAATTTCGTGGGTTTTCCTTTCGTTTTGTCAGCCCCCCCGAAATGCAACGAAATAGGAAATATTATCTTTATTTCCTATTTCGTTGCAAACGAATGCACATCCCTACTTGTTAACTTCATGCAGTGTTACTAGACCTTCTATTATCCGAAAGAGTAAATAACGAATTCACGTTTATCTATTCTAGACCTCTCATGATTTTAAACACCCCTATCATATCCCCCCTCAGCCGTCTCTTCTCCAAACTTCCCCATGAATACAACGAATATGGCCCTATATGTTGCGGATTGCCAATACGTTGCAAACGAATGCATTCCCCTAATGGTATCCTAATATATGTCATTCCAGATCTTCCTGAGGTTCACCCAATCAACACAGCAATTTCTAGCTTTTCCTTCATTTTCTCCCAGTTAAGAGTAATCTGCGCTTTTTGCATGCTTTCTTGGATAATGAGGTG